>NC_068439.1:85237328-85324123 GCF_023373465.1 Oncorhynchus keta | reverse complement strand
CTGGGGTCACACTGTTAACTCATTAGGTTAACTCATTAGGTTAGAGGAGACTGGGGTCACCCTGTTAACTCATTAGGTTAGAGGAGACTGGGGCTGTTAACTCATTAGGTTAGAGGAGACTGGGTCAGGGAGACTGGGGCTGTTAACTCATTAGGTTAGAGGAGACTGGGGTCACACTGTTAACTCATTAGGTTAGAGGAGACTGGGGTCACCCTGTTAACTCATTAGGTTAGAGAAGACTGGGGTCACACTGTTAACTCATTAGGTTAGAGGAGACTGGGGTCACCCTGTTAACTCATTAGGTTAGGGAGACTGGGGCTGTTAACTCATTAGGTTAGAGAAGACATTAGGTTAGAGGAGACTGGGGTCACACTGTTAACTCATTAGGTTAGAGGAGACTGGGGTCACCCTGTTAACTCATTAGGTTAGAGAAGACTGGGGTCACACTGTTAACTCATTAGGTTAGAGGAGACTGGGGTATTTATTGGCCATGAGGTGAGTTGGTTCTGGGGCAGTTGGAACACAATCTGATTGCTGTTGGCTGTATATCATATTTTACTCAAAACAATGTTTTTACCTTTTAGTGTGTGTAAATGATATTATACTTTGGATATTGTTTTTTTAACAGAAAAAGTTCAAAATTAGCTGGAGAATTTGACGTGAGCTTTCTGTGAGTTTCTGACACAGAAATAGAATCCCTTAGAGCAGTGGTTCCCAAACGTTTTGTAGTCCTGTACCCCTTCAAACATTCAACCTCCAACTGCGTACCCCCTCTAGCAGCAGGGTCAGCGCCACACACACACTATACGATACATTTATTAAACATAAGAACGAGTGTGAGTTGTCACAATCCGGCCCGTGGGAAGTGACAAAGATCTCTTATAGGACCAGGGCACAAATAATAATATAATAATATTTAACCATCTTACATATAAAACCCTATTTGTTCATTGAAAATTGTGAATAACTCACCACAGGTTAATAACATTTAAGTCATTTAGCAGACGCTCTTATCCAGAGCGACTTACAAATTGGTGCATTCACCTTATGACATCCAGTGGAACAGTCACTTTACAATAGTGCATCTAAATCTTAAAGGGGGGGTGAGAAGGACAGGGTGTTGTCCAGGATCACGCCAAGGTTCTTAGCGCTCTGGGAGGAGGACACAATGGAGTTGTCAACCGTGATGGCGAGATCATGGAACGGGCAGTCCTTCCCCGGGAGGAAGAGCAGTTGACAACTCCATTGTGTCCTCCTCCCAGAGCGCTAAGAACCTTGGCGTGATCCTGGACAACACCCTGTCGTTCTCAACTAACATCAAGGCGGTGTCCCGTTCCTGTAGGTTCATGCTCTACAACATCCGCAGAGTACGACCCTGCCTCACACAGGAAGCGGCGCAGGTCCTTATCCAGGCACTTGTCATCCCGTCTTGATTACTGCAACTCGCTGTTGGCTGGGCTCCCTGCCTGTGCCATTAAACCCCTACAACTCATCCAGAAATGGTGCAGCCCGACCTGGTGTTCAACTTTTCCCAAGTTCTCTCAAGTCACCCCGCTCCTCCGCTCTCTCCACTGGCTTCCAGTTGAAGCTCGCATCCGCTACAAGACCATGGTGCTTGCCTACGGAGCTGTGAGGGGAACGGCACCTCAGTACCTCCAGGCTCTGATCAGGCCCTACACCCAAACAAGGGCACTGCGTTCATCCACCTCATTGAATATAGTTGGTGAGAGTGGCCTGCTCGCCTCCCTACCACTGAGGAAGTACAGTTCCCGCTCAGCCCAGT
Organism: Oncorhynchus keta; assembly: GCF_023373465.1. NCBI lineage: Eukaryota > Metazoa > Chordata > Actinopteri > Salmoniformes > Salmonidae > Oncorhynchus > Oncorhynchus keta. Next base: position 85,322,340 of record NC_068439.1, on the reverse strand, counting down.
CAAAAGTGTTCGCTGCTCTGGCCCCCAATGGTGGAACAAACTCCCTCACGACGCCAGGACAGCGGAGTCAAACCACCTTCCGGAGACACCTGAAACCCCACCTCTTCAAGGAATACCTAGGATAGGGTAAGTAATCCTTCTCACCCCCTAAAAAATTTAGATGCACTATTGTAAAGTGGCTGTTCCACTGGATGTCCTAAGGTGTATGCACCAATTTGTAAGTCGCTCTGGATAAGAGCGTCTGCTAAATGACTTAAATGTAAATGTAAATGTAAGAGCCTCTCGGTGGATGCTGCAGTGTACCCAAGTGGTGTTGGGAGCAACTGCTTGCACGTGCGTTACCACTCCACTATGTCTCCCTGTCATGGCTTTTGCGCCATCAGTACAGATACCAACACACCTTGACCACCAAAATCCATTTGATGTCACAAAGCTGTCTAGCACTTTAAAAATATCCTCTCCTGGTTTCCAGTGGTTTGCAGAAGAGGAGGTCTTCCTTAATTGACCCCCCCCATAAACGTTACGGACATATACCAGGAGCTGTGTCAGGCCCGCAGCGTCTGTTGACTCATCCAGCTGTAACGCATATAATTCACTGGCAAAACGCAAACACACAGATATCTCCAATGTTGGATTGAGACGCAGCCAACGCAAACAAACAGATCTCTAATGTTGGATTGAGACGCAGCCAACGCAAACAAACAGATATCTCTAATGTTGGATTGAGACGCAGCCAACGCAAACAAACAGATATCTCTAATGTTGGATTGAGACGCAGCCAACGCAAACAAACAGATATCTCTAATGTTGTATTGAGACGCAGCCAACGCAAACAAACAGATCTCTAATGTTGGATTGAGACGCAGCCAACGCAAACAAACAGATATCTCTAATGTTGGATTGAGACGCAGCCAACGCAAACAAACAGATATCTCTAATGTTGGATTGAGACGCAGCCAACGCAAACAAACAGATATCTCTAATGTTGTATTGAGACGCAGCCAACGCAAACAAACAGATATCTCTAATGTTGTATTGAGACGCAGCCAACGCAAACAAACAGATATCTCTAATGTTGTATTGAGACGCAGCCAACGCAAACAAACAGATATCTCTAATGTTGTATTGAGACGCAGCCAACGCAAACAAACAGATATCTCTAATGTTGTATTGAGACGCAGCCAACGCAAACACACAGATATCTCTAATGTTGGATTGAGACGCAGCCAACGCAAACAAACAGATATCTAATGTTGGATTGAGACGCAGCCAACGCAAACACACAGATATCTCTAATGTTGGATTGAGACGCAGCCAACGCAAACACACAGATAGTATCAAACACATCAAGCACGTGGTTTCTATTCCATTGACTCCATTCCAGACATTATTATGAGCCATCCTCCCCTCAGATGCCTCCTCTGGGGCTAACGTATGCCAGGTTACCTGATGGGACCAGCTGCAATATAGTATTCTATGACGTGCAAGTTTGGGATGGGTTGAGAGATACTTTATTCACCCTTCACCAGCCTCTACTGGGATGATCTGAGACAGAGAGACAGAGAGATACTTTATTCCCCCTTCACCAGCCTCTACTGGGATGGTCTGAGACAGAGAGACAGAGAGATACTTTATTCACCCTTCACCAGCCTCTACTGGGATGGTCTGAGACAGAGAAATACTTTATTCACCCTTCACCAGCCTCTACTGGGATGGTCTGAGACAGAGAGATACTTTATTCACCCTTCACCAGCCTCTACTGGGATGATCTGAGACAGAGACAGAGAGATACTTTATTCACCCTTCACCAGCCTCTCTACTGGGATGATCTGAGACAGATAGATACTTTATTCACCCTTCACCAGCCTCTACTGGGATGATCTGAGACAGAGAGACAGAGAGATACTTTATTCCCCCTTCACCAGCCTCTACTGGGATGGTCTGAGACAGAGAGACAGAGAGATACTTTATTCACCCTTCACCAGCCTCTACTGGGATGGTCTGAGACAGAGAGATACTTTATTCACCCTTCACCAGCCTCTACTGGGATGATCTGAGACAGAGACAGAGAGATACTTTATTCACCCTTCACCAGCCTCTCTACTGGGATGATCTGAGACAGATAGATACTTTATTCACCCTTCACCAGCCTCTACTGGGATGATCTGAGACAGAGAAATACTTTATTCACCCTTCACCAGCCTCTACTGGGATGATCTGAGACAGAGAGACAGAGAGATACTTTATTCACCCTTCACCAGCCTCTACTGGGATGATCTGAGACAGAGAGATACTTTATTCACCCTTCACCAGCCTCTACTGGGATGGTCTGAGACAGAGAGATACTTTATTCACCCTTCACCAGCCTCTACTGGGATGATCTGAGACAGAGAGATACTTTATTCACCCTTCACCAGCCTCTACTGGGATGATCTGAGACACAGAGATACTTTATTCACCCTTCACCAGTCTCTACTGGGATGGTCCGAGACAGAGAGATACTTTATTCACCCTTCACCAGCCTCTACTGGGATGGTCTGAGACACAGAGATACTTTATTCACCCTTCACCAGCCTCTCTACTGGGAAGATCTGAGACACAGAGATACTTTATTCACCCTTCACCAGCCTCTACTGGGATGGTCTGAGACAGAGAGATACTTTATTCACCCTTCACCAGCCTCTACTGGGATGGTCTGAGACACAGAGATACTTTATTCACCCTTCACCAGCCTCTCTACTGGGAAGATCTGAGACAGAGAGATACTTTATTCACCCTTCACCAGCCTCTACTGGGATGATCTGAGACACAGAGATACTTTATTCACCCTTCACCAGCCTCTACTGGGATGATCTGAGACACAGAGATACTTTATTCACCCTTCACCAGCCTCTACTGGGATGATCTGAGACACAGAGATACTTTATTCACCCTTCACCAGCCTCTACTGGGATGGTCTGAGACATGCACATTTTGAGAAACTGGCCCACACACACAGAATGGAGGAAGAGGAGAGTCGTTTGGGTTTGTGGATAATGAGTTGACCTGGTCAGAGGCGTTGGACGAGGTGATATGATAAGAGGGTGTGTTTGTACCTGGGTTGGGTGAGGGGATGTTGATGTAGCAGACGAGGTGATATGATAAGAGGGTGTGTTTGTACCTGGGTTGGGTGAGGGGGCGCCCTCCTGCCCCTGGCGTGTGGCCACAGGGTCATACTCCTTCCCGTCGTAGTTGGCATCAAAAAACTTCTTAAACCACTGGATGAACTCAAAGTTATCCTGAAACCTCCCCTTCACCAGCCTCTCTACTGGGATGATCTGAGACAGAGAGACAGAGAGATACTTTATTCACACTTCACCAGCCTCTACTGGGATGATCTGAGACAGAGAGATACTTTATTCACCCTTCACCAGCCTCTACTGGGATGATCTGAGACAGAGAGACAGAGAGATACTTTATTCACACTTCACCAGCCTCTACTGGGATGGTCTGAGACAGAGAGATACTTTATTCACCCTTCACCAGCCTCTCTACTGGGATGGTCTGAGACAGAGAGATACTTTATTCACCCTTCACCAGCCTCTACTGGGATGGTCTGAGACAGAGAGATACTTTATTCACCCTTCACCAGCCTCTACTGGGATGATCTGAGACAGAGAGATACTTTATTCACCCTTCACCAGCCTCTACTGGGATGGTCTGAGACAGAGAGATACTTTATTCACCCTTCACCAGCCTCTACTGGGATGATCTGAGACAGAGAGATACTTTATTCACCCTTCACCAGCCTCTACTGGGATGGTCTGAGACAGAGAGATACTTTATTCACCCTTCACCAGCCTCTACTGGGATGGTCTGAGACAGAGAGATACTTTATTCACCCTTCACCAGCCTCTACTGGGATGATCTGAGACAGAGAGATACTTTATTCACCCTTCACCAGCCTCTACTGGGATGGTCTGAGAAAGAGAGATACTTTATTCACCCTTCACCAGCCTCTCTACTGGGATGGTCTGAGACTGAGAGATACTTTATTCACCCTTCACCAGCCTCTACTGGGATGGTCTGAGACAGAGAGATACTTTATTCCCCTTCACCAGCCTCTCTACTGGGATGATCTGAGACAGAGAGATACTTTATTCACCCTTCACCAGCCTCTACTGGGATGATCTGAGACAGAGAGATACTTTATTCACCCTTCACCAGCCTCTACTGGGATGGTCTGAGACACAGAGATACTTTATTCACCCTTCACCAGCCTCTACTGGGATGATCTGAGACAGAGAGATACTTTATTCACCCTTCACCAGCCTCTACTGGGATGGTCTGAGACAGAGAGACAGAGAGATACTTTATTCACCCTTCACCAGCCTCTACTGGGATGATCTGAGACAGAGAGATACTTTATTCACCCTTCACCAGCCTCTACTGGGATGGTCTGAGACACAGAGATGCTTTATTCACCCTTCACCAGCCTCTACTGGGATGATCTGAGACAGAGAGACAGAGAGATACTTTATTCACCCTTCACCAGCCTCTACTGGGATGGTCTGAGACAGAGAGACAGAGAGATACTTTATTCACCCTTCACCAGCCTCTACTGGGATGATCTGAGACACAGAGATACTTTATTCACCCTTCACCAGCCTCTCTACTGGGAAGATCTGAGACAGAGAGATACTTTATTCACCCTTCACCAGCCTCCCTACTGGGAAGATCTGAGACAGAGAGATACTTTATTCACCCTTCACCAGCCTCTACTGGGATGATCTGAGACACAGAGATACTTTATTCACCCTTCACCAGCCTCTACTGGGATGATCTGAGACAGAGAGATACTTTATTCACCCTTCACCAGCCTCCCTACTGGGAAGGTTGAGAAAAAGCGAGAGAGAGAGAGACAGAGGGGGGGACAGAGAGAGCCATAGGGGGGACACAGAGACACAGAGAGACAGAGGGGGGACGACAGAGACAGAGGGGGACACACAGAGAGACAGAGGGGGACACACAGAGAGACAGAGGGGGACGACAGAGACAGAGGGGGACACACACAGAGACAGAGGGGGACGACAGAGACAGAGGGGGACACACAGAGAGACAGAGGGGGACAGACAGAGACAGAGGGGGGACGACAGAGACAGAGGGGGGACGACACAGAGACACAGAGACAGACAGAGAGACAGAGGGGGGACGACACAGAGAGACAGAGGGGGACACACAGAGAGACAGAGGGGGGACGACAGAGAGACAGAGGGGGACACACAGAGAGACAGAGGGGGACGACACAGAGAGACAGAGGGGGACACACAGAGAGACAGAGGGGGGACGACACAGAGACAGAGGGGGACACACAGAGAGACAGAGGGGGGACGACACAGAGAGACAGATGGGGACACAGAGACACACTACCCACAAAATGAGGTGGAAACTGAGCTGCACCTCCTAACATCCTGCCAAATGTATGACCATAGAGACACATATTTCCCCCAGATCACACAGATCCACAAATAATTAGAAAACAAACCCAATTTTGATAAAGTCCCATATCTACTGGGTGAAATCCCACAGTGTGCCATCACAGCAGCAAGATGTGTGTGTGACCTGTTGCCATAAGAAAAGGGCAACCAGTGAAGAACAAACACCATTGTAAATAAAAACCTATATTTGTTTATTTATTTTCCCTTTTGTACTTTAAAATGTCTTTATTCTTTTGGAATGTTTGCTGTTCATTTGTATTATTTATTTCACATTAATTTATTTTAACGAGGTAACATTGTGTCACTTCTCTTGCAACAGAGTCAGGGTATATGCAGCAGTTTGGGCCGTCTGACTCGTTGCGAACTGTGTGTAGACTATTTCTTCTTAACAAAGACAGCCAACTTCGCCAAACGGGGGATGATTTAACAATCGTTGGACGACTGTACCGAACCATAAACATCAATACCTTTCTTAAAATCAATACACAGAAGTATATATTTTTAAACCTGCATATTTAGCTAAAAGAAATCCAGGTTAGCAGACAATATTAACCAGGTGAAATTGTGTCATTTCTCTTGCGTTCATTGCACACAGAGTCAGGGTTTATGCAACAGTTTGGGCCGCTTGGATCGTTGCGAACTAATTTCCCAGAGTTTTACGTAATTATGACATAACATTGAAGGTTGTACAATGTAACAATAATATTTAGACTTCGGGATGTCACCCGTTAGATAAAATACGGAACGGTTCCGTATTTCACTGAAAGAATAAACGTTTTTTCCCCGAAATGATAGTTTCCGGGTTCGACTATATTAATGACCAATGGCTCGTATTTATGTGTGTTATTATGTTATAATTAAGTCTATGATTTGATATTTGATAGAGCAGTCTGAGCGATGGTAGGCAGCAGCAGGATCGTAAGCATTCATTCAAACAGCACTTTCGTGCGTTTTGCCAGCAGCTCTTCGCAATGCTTCAAGCATTGCACTGTTTATGACTTCAAACCGATCAACTCCCGAGATTAGGCTGGTGTAACCGATGTGAAATGGCTAGCTAGTTAGCGGGGTGCACGCTAATAGCGTTTCAATCGGTGACGTCACTCGCTCTGAGACTTGGAGTAGTTGTTCCCCTTGCCCTGCAAGGGCCGCGGCTTTTGTGGAGCGATGGGTAACTATGCGTCAAGAGTGGCTGTTGTCGATGTCTTCCTGGTTCGAGCCCAGGTAAGGGCGAGGAGAGGGACGGAAGCTATACTGTTACACTGGCAATACTAATGTGCCTGTAAGAAAATCCAATAGTCAAAGGAATATGACATACAAATGGTGTGGAGAGAAATAGTCCTATAATAACTACAACCTAAAACTTGTTACCTGGGAATATTGAAGACTCATATTAAAAGGAACCACCAACTTTCATATGTTCTCATGTTCTGAGCAAGGAACTGAAACGTTGGCTTTTTTACATAGCACATAATGCACTTTTACTTTCTTCTCCAACACTTTGTTTTTGCATTATTTAAACCAAATTGAACATGTTTCATTATTTATTTGAGGCTAAATTGATTTTATTGATGTATTATATTAAGTTAAAATAAGTGTTAATTTAGTATTATTTTAGTATTTAGTAATTGTCATTATTACAAATGAATAAATACAAATAAAAATTGGACGTTTAATTGGTATTGGTTTTGTTTTGGTCCTCCAATAAATCGGTATCGGCATTGAAAAATCATAACCGGCCGACCTCTAGTTTGTACAGTCGTGGCCAAATGTTTTGAGAATGACACAAATATTCATTTTCCCAAAGTCTGCTGCCTCAGTTTTTATGATGGCAATTTGCTTATACTCCAGAATGTTATGAAGAGTGATCAGATGAATTGCAATTAATTGCAAAGTCCCTCTTTGCATTGCAAAGAACTGAAACCCCAAAAAACATTCCCACTGCATTTCAGCCCTGCCACAAAAGGACCAGCTGACATCATGTCAGTGATTCTCTCATCAACGCAGGTGTGAGTGGTGACGAGGACAAGGCTGGAGATCACTCTGTCATACTGATTGAGTTCGAATAACAGACTGGAAGCTTCAAAAGGAGGGTGGTGGTTGGAGTCATTGTTCTTCCCCTGTCAACCATGGTTACCTGCAAGGAAACACGTGCCGTCATCATTGCTTTGCACAAAAAGGGCTTCATAGGCAAGGATATTGCTGCCAGTAAGATTGCACCTAAATCAACCATTTATCGGATCATCAAGAACTTCAAGGAGAGCTGTTCAATTGTTGAGAAGGCTTCAAGTCGCCCAAGAAAGTCCAGCAAGCGCCAGGACCATCTCCTAAAGTGGACTCAGCTGTGGGATCGGGGCACCACCAGTACAGAGCTTGATCAGGAATGGTAACAGGCAGGTGTGAGTGCATCTGCACGCACAATGAGGCAAAGACTATTGGAGGATGACCTGGTGTCAAGAAAGGCAGCAAAGTAGCCACTTCTCACCTGGAAACACATCAGGGACAGACTGATATTCTGCAGAAGGTACAGGGATTGGACTGCTGAGGACTGGGGTAAAGTCATTGTCTCTGATGAATCCCCTTTCCGATTGTTTGGGGCATTTGGAAAAAAGCTTGTCCGGAGAAGACAAGGTGAGCGCTACCATCAGTCCTGTGTCATGCCAACAGTAAATCATCCTGAGACCATTCATGTGTGGGGTTGCTTCTCAACCTAGGGAGTGGGCTCACTCACAATGTTGCCTAAGAACACAACCATGAATAAAGACTGGTACCAACACATCCTCCGAGAGCAACTTCTCCCAACCATCCAGGAACAGTTTGGTAATGAACAATGCCTTTTCCAACATGATGGAGCACCTTGCCTTATATGCAAAAATGATAACTAAGTGGCTCAGGGAACAAAACATCGATATTTTGGGTCCATAGCCAGGAAACTCCCCAGACCTTAATCCCCATTAAGAACTTGTGGTCAATCCTCAACACACACATCCTGACAAACTCCACACATTGATTATGCAAGAATGGGCTGCCATCAGTCAGGATGTGGCCCAGAAGTTAATTGACAACATGCCAGGGCGGATTGAATGGGCTGCCATCAGTCAGGTTGTGGCCCAGAAGTTAATTGACAGCATGCCAGGGCGGATTGCAGAGGTCTTGAAAAAGAAGGGTCAACACTGAAAATATTGACTCTTTGCATCAACTTCATGTAATTGTCAATAAAAGCCTTTGACACTTATGAAATGCTTGTAATTATACATCAGTATTCCATAGTAACATCTGACAAAAATATCTAAAACCCTGAAGCAGCAAACTTTGTGGAAATGAATGTGTGTCATTCTCAAAACTTTTGGCCACAACTGTAGTTCCCTTTTCTATATATTTATGTTGGTCACCATTTCGAACAATCCATAATCCGCTTGGACTGGCCGACCGAGAGGTCAAGAGAGACAGAGCTGGCCTCCCGGGTGGCGCAGTGGTTAAGGGCGTTGTACTGCAGCGCCAGCTGTGCCATCAGAGTCCCTGGGTTCGCGCCCAAGCTCTGTCGTAACCGGCCGCGACCGGGAGGTCCGTGGGGCGACGCACAATTGGCCTAGCGTCGTCCGGGTTAGGAAGGGCTTGGTCGGTAGGGATGTCCTTGTCTCATCGCGCACCAGCGTCTCCTGTGGCGGGCCGGACGCAGTGAGCGCTAACCAAGGTTGCCAGGTGCACGGTGTTTCCTCCGACACATTGGTGCGGCTGGCTTCCGGGTTGGATGCGCGCTGTGTTAAGAAGCAGTACGGCTGGTTGGGTTGTGTATCGGAGGACACATGACTTTCAACCTTCGTCTCTCCCGAGCCCGTACGGGAGTTGTAGCGATGAGACAAGATAGTAGCTACTAAAACAATTGGAAAGAGAAAAATTATGAAATTGGGGAGAAGAAAGGGGTAAAAAAAAATAATTAAAAGACAAAAAAAAAGATAGAGACAGAGCTGGCCCTGGACCAAGGTAAGGTGTCTCCTGGGTACATGCAGTCAACACCTGGACATAAAGGCTTGCTTCTCCCATCTACACACATGGAGTCCGGTTACAGAACACTTAGACAAGCCTAGAACCTCTAGACTGAGCGAGTACAGTGTTAACAGTAGGACTAATAGTTTTCCATTTAATATTGTCAAAAAGCTACAAAAAAATTGAGAATTTGAGTCATGAATTTAGCGAGGACTGTGTGGGAGTGGTCTGAGTGAGAGGTGTAATTGGAGGGATATATAACCTGAAAACGAGCTGTTATTGGTCCATTTGCATGGCCCGGTGTACCAGGTGGGTTTCACTTCAGTATCAATGGAATGGTCTAAAATGTGCAGACTGTGGAATTATTTGTTATTGACCTATTAACTTATACCGCCTGATGATGTCACCAGACGAGAGCCAAAACTCCAGCCATGTAAAACCTGCTGATCAGAAGGTCCTGTGTAGATGGTATTTTCATACAGCTGTTGTACAAGATAAGACTAAAAAAAGACTAAGAAACAGAATTTGGACCTTTCATTAATGATAATGATACCTTGTCTACGCTCGTCCTCTTGAAGGAGGGCTTGTAGGTAAGGGTGTGTGTGTGTGTGTGTGTGTGTGTGTGTGTGTGTGTGTGTGTGTGTGTACCTTGTCTACGCCCATTCTCTTGAAGGAGGCCTGTAGGACCTTGAAGTTGTTGATGAACTCATGTTCCAGCCGGGCTGCGAACTTCACCTTCTTCAGCAGGACACAGCCAGGGAACAACATGTCCATGAACTGACAATACGCTGCACCTACACACACAGCATTTACAAGTTAGCATATCATTCATTAGGACTAGTGATTACTTTATACAGTTGTATCAACATGAGGCATTTACAAGTTAGCATATCAATTATTAGGACTAGTGATTACTTTATACAGTTGTATCAACATGAAGCATTTACAAGTTAGCATATCATTCATTAGGACTAGTGATTACTTTATACAGTTGTATCAACATGAGGCATTTACAAGTTAGCATATCAATTATTAGGACTAGTGATTACTTTATACAGTTGTATCAACATGAAGCATTTACAAGTTAGCATATCATTCATTAGGACTAGTGATTAGTTTATACAGTTGTATCAACATGAAGCATTTACAAGTTAGCATATCAATTATTAGGACTAGTGATTACCTTATACAGTTGTATCAACACACAGCATTTACAAGTTAGCATATCATTCATTATGACATTCATCTAAATGATTGAAATGTGTGCGTGTTACCTGAACACAGTTGTTCTACCTTGGTGTAAGTGAGCCGTAGAGAGTCGTTGACCCAGGACAGCATCTCATGACGACTCAGGTTCTCCAGAGCCGAAGAGATGGAGAACACATTCACCGCCATCAACCTGCAACACACAGGCAGGCACGCAGGCAGGCAGGCAGGCAGGCAGGCAGGCAGGCAGGCAGGCAGGCAGGCAGGCAGGCAGGCAGGCAGGCAGGCAGGCAGGCAGGCAGGCAGGCACACAGGCAGGCAGGCACAGGCAGGCAGGGCAGGCAGGCACGCACACAGGCAGGCAGGCACGCAGGCAGGCACGCAGGCAGGCAGGCACACAGGCAGGCAGGCACGCAGGCAGGCACGCAGGCAGGCAGGCAGGCAGGCAGGCACACAGGCACACACAGAGTTTAAGATTATATTACATTATTAGTCATGAATGGTTAAAACACAATCCTTTTACGTTAAATCTCATGTTTACAAAAACAGTGTTCATGTTTGAAAACAAGGTTAAACATTATCGAATTAAACACCTAAGGGTGCACACACACACACACACACACACACACAAAGGCTCTTAGAGACACGAGAGAGCGAGACAGAGAGAGGGGTGGAGAGAGAGACAGAAAGGGGGGAGAAAGAGAGAGGTAGAGAAGAGAGGGAGAGAGAGAGATGGGAGAGTGTCGCGGATGATGTTGGCTTTCGCCGACTGGTCGAACACCTCGGGGTCCGGTACACACTACCAAGTAGGCGCTATTCTTCCGGTGTTGCCCTACCGGAGTAACACAGTAGTGTTCAAACGCATATCACTTGCTATGGGCTTTAATGCCATAAGCTGTCACGACTATCACGACTGACATTTGGACGAGCGATGTCAGCCCCATGAGTATGCTAAGTTTGCTCAAGAATGTGCTGGTTCTCATACCGCTGCTGCCATTTCAATGGCATTTGAGAACATGTTTGAAACATGAACACACTCCTAGGTCCATTCTAACAACTGACTGTAGAAATAAGCTCATCAACTGCATCTCTTCGAATCCAAGATGGCGTAGCAGTAAATCGTCCTGTCGTATCGTCTCTCTGTAAATATCGTCTCTTTTTCGTTTTAGATATTTTAGATATTTTTTCTTCGCATATCTTTAAAAACATTTTGCTAAACCTAAGCTTCCAAATACTCTTCTGCAACCCGCCTCACCCAATGTAGCTACTTTTCCTAAAGTATTTATATTTACTTCGAAACCGGAACCCTTCAACTGAAGCTAGCCAGCTATGCTAGCGGTCTTCAGCTAACCGGTCATCAGCTAACCTTTAGCTCGGAAAGCTCTCGCCAGTTCGAACAACGCGACGCTAACCAGAGCATAACGGACCTATTTAATTTTTTACCCCCGGATTCCCACCACAAACGGAACATTCTTCAGCTGGATCTTCACAACTAGCTATCGAGCTAAACAGCAACCCTGGTTGATTACTCCTGGCTAGCGTTTCCACCCACGTAGCTTGAAGCTAGCCCGGCCAGAGCTCCTAGCATACTCCTGGGCTACAATACCTGGACCTACGACCGGTCTATCGATATGACTGCATGAAGAGGAATAAACAGACTCAACCCATCGCAACGTCCTCCAAAGGCTAACTCTCTAGCCCTCGCTATCTCCTTGCTTGCTAATTCGGCATGCTAACTGCTAGCTTGTTTAGCCCAGGTCCGCTAACTACTACCTTGTTTACCCCGGCCTGCTAATCTGTTAGCTTGTTAGCACAGGCCTGCTAACCGTCTGCATCGTCGCGTTCCAAAAACGCAGTGGCCCATATGTACTTTCTATCTCTTCCCGATTAAAAAAAAAATTGTTTATACCTTCCGGAAACCTGCCTCACCCAATGTGATACTGAATCGCTATTATCTTTATTTTTAGAACACACTCAAGAACCTCCAGAAGCTAACCAGCTAGCTAGCTACAAGCTACTTAGTCATTGTTAGTTTTTTTAACCTGGATAACACTCGCCAGTCCAGTCCCCCTGCCCCATCCACCGCTGCCCCTGGACTCTGATCACTTGGCTACATAGCTGATGCATGCTGGACTGTCCATTAATCACGGTACTCCATTCTGCTTGTTTGTTTTATCTGTCGGCCCCGTTGCCTCGTCAATTAGCTGTTGTCTCACCCACTGTTTTAGCTAGCTTTCCCAATTCAACACCTGTGATTACTGTATGCCTCGCTGTATGTCTCTCTCAAATGTCAATATGCCTTGTATACTGTTGCTCAGGTTAGTTATCATTGTTTTAGTTCACTATGGAGCCCCTAGTCCCACTCCTCATACCCCTGATACCTCCTTTGTCCCACCTCCCACATATGCGGTGACCTCACCCATTACAACCAGCATGTCCAGAGATAAAACCTCTCTCATCATCACCCAGTGCCTGGGCTTACCTCCGCCATATCCGCACCCCACCATACCCCTGTCTGCACATTATGCCCTGAATATATTCTACCATGCCCAGAAACCTGCTCCTCTTATTCTCTGTCCCCAACGCTCTAGGCGACCAGTTTTGCTAGCCTTTAGCCGTACCCTCATCCTACTCCTCCTGTGTTCCTCGGGTGATGTGGAGGTAAACCCAGGCCCTGCATGTCCCCAGGCACTCTCATTTGTTGACTTCTGTGATCGAAAAAGCCTTGGTTTCATGCATGTCAACATCAGAAGCCTCCTCCCTAAGTTTGTTTTACTCACTGCTTTAGCACACTCTGCTAACCCTGATGTCCTTGCCGTGTCTGAATCCTGGCTCAGGAAGGCCACCAAAAATGCAGAGATTTCCATACCCAACTATAACATCTTCCGTCAAGATAGAACTGCTAAAGGGGGAGGAGTTGCAGTCTACTGCAGAGATAGCCTGCAAAGTAATGTCATACTTTCCAGGTCCATACCCAAACAGTTCGAACTACTAATTCTGAAAATGACTCTCTCCAGAAATAAGTCTCTCACTGTTGCCGCCTGCTACCGACCCCCCTCAGCTCCCAGCTGTGCCCTGGACACCATTTGTGAATTGATTGCCCCCCATCTAGCTTCAGAGTTTGTTCTGTTAGGTGACCTAAACTGGGATATGCTTAACACCCCGGCAGTCCTACAATCTAAGCTAGATGCCCTCAATCTCACACAAATCATCAAGGAACCCACCAGGTACAACCCTAACTCTGTAAGCAAGGGCACCCTCATAGATGTCATCCTGACCAACTGGCCCTCCAAATACACCTCCGCTGTCTTCAACCAGGATCTCAGCGACCACTGCCTCATTGCCTGTATCCGCTACGGTGCCGCAGTCAAACGACCACCCCTCATCACTGTCAAACGCTCCCTAAAACACTTCTGTGAGCAGGCCTTTCTAATCGACCTGGCCCGGGTATCCTGGAAGGACATTGACCTCATCCCGTCAGTTGAGGATGCCTGGTCATTCTTTAAGAGTAACTTCCTCACCATTTTAGATAAGCATGCTCCGTTCAAAAAATGCAGAACTAAGAACAGATACAGCCCTTGGTTCACTCCAGACCTGACTGCCCTCGACCAGCACAAAAACATCCTGTGGCGGACTGCAATAGCATCGAACAGTCCCCGCGATATGCAACTGTTCAGGGAAGTCAGGAACCAATACACGCAGTCAGTCAGGAAAGCTAAGGCCAGCTTCTTCAGGCAGAAGTTTGCATCCTGTAGCTCCAACTCCAAAAAGTTCTGGGACACTGTGAAGTCCATGGAGAACAAGAGCACCTCCTCCCAGCTTCCCACTGCACTGAGGCTAGGGAACACGGTCACAACCGACAAATCCATGATTATCGAAAACTTCAACAAGCATTTCTCAACGGCTGGCAATGCCTTCCGCCTGGCTACTCCTACCTCGGCCAACAGCTCCGGCCCCCCCGCAGCTCCTCGCCCAAGCCTCTCCAGGTTCTCCTTTACCCAAATCCAGATAGCAGATGTTCTGAAAGAGCTGCAAAACCTGGACCCGTATAAATCAGCTGGGCTTGACAATCTGGACCCTCTATTTCTGAAACTATCCGCCGCCATTGTCGCAACCCCTATTACCAGCCTGTTCAACCTCTCTCTGAGATCCCCAAGGATTGGAAAGCTGCCGCAGTCATCCCCCTCTTCAAAGGGGGAGACACCCTGGACCCAAACTGTTACAGACCTATATCCATCCTGCCCTGCCTATCTAAGGTCTTCGAAAGCCAAGTCAACAAACAGGTCACTGACCATCTCGAATCCCACCGTATCTTCTCCGCTATGCAATCTGGGTTCCGAGCCGGTCACGGGTGCACCTCAGCCACACTCAAGGTACTAAACGACATCATAACCGCCATCGATAAAAGACAGTACTGTGCAGCCGTCTTCATTGACCTTGCCAAGGCTTTCGACTCTGTCAATCACCAGATTCTTATCGGCAGACTCAGTAGCCTCGGTTTTTCGGATGACTGCCTTGCCTGGTTCACCAATTACTTTGCAGACAGAGTTCAGTGTGTCAAATCGGAGGGCATGTTGTCCGGTCCTCTGGCAGTCTCTATGGGGGTGCCACAGGGTTCAATTCTCGGGCCGACTCTTTTCTCTGTATATATCAATGATGTTGCTCTTGCTGCGGGCGATTCCCTGATCCACCTCTACGCAGACGACACCATTGTATACACTTTCGGCCCGTCATTGGACACTGTGCTATCTCACCTCCAATCGAGCTTCAATGCCATACAACACTCCTTCCGTGGCCTCCAACTGCTCTTAAACGCTAGTAAAACCAAATGCATGCTTTTCAACCGATCGCTGCCTGCACCCGCATGCCCGACTAGCATCACCACACTGGATGGTTCCGACCTTGAATATGTGGACACCTATAAGTACCTAGGTGTCTGGCTAGACTGCAAACTCTCCTTCCAGACCCATATCAAACATCTCCAATCGAAAATCAAATCAAGAATCGGCTTTCTATTCCGCAACAAAGCCTCCTTCACTCACGCTGCCAAGCTTACCCTAGTAAAACTGAAACTAATTTGCATACCGCCCAAACAGATCCTCAGATGATCACATCTCTAATCCACTCCACACTGCTCTTTCCCACCTGGACAAAAGGAACGCCTACTTGAGAATGCTATTCATTGACTACAGATCAGCGTTCAACACCATAATACCCTCAAAGGTCATCACTAAGCAAAGGATCCTGGGACTAAACACCTCCCTCTGCAACTGGATCCTGGACTTCCTGCCGCCCCCAGGTGGTGAGGGTAGGTAGCAACACATCTGCCACACTGATCCTCAACACTGGAGCCCCTCAGGGTTGCATGCTCAGTCCCCTCCTGTACCCCATGTTCACCCACTACTGCATGGCCAGGCACGACACCAAGAGTGGTTTGATCACCAACAACGAGACAGCCAATAGGGAGGAGGTCAGAGACCTGGCCGGGTGGTGCCAGAATAACAACCTATCCCTCAACGTAACCAAGACTAAGTAGATGATGGTGGACTACAGGAAAAGGAGCACCGAGCATGCCCCCATTCTCATTGACAGGGCTGTAGTGGAGCAGGTTGAGAGCTTCAAGTTCCTTGGTGTCCACATCACCAACAAACTATCATGGTCCAAACACACCAAGACAGTCGTGAAGAGGGCACGACAAAACCTATCCCCCCCCAGGAAACTAAAAAGATTTGGCATGGGTCCTCAGATCCTCAAAAGGTTCTACAGCTGCAAAATCGAGAGCATCCTGGTTGCATCACTGCCTGGTAACTGCCTGGTACGGCAACTGCTCGGCCTCCGACCGCAAGGCACTACAGTGGGTAGTGCGTACGGCCCAGTACATCACTGGCGCTAAGCTGCCTGCCATCCAGGACCTCTACACCAGGCACGGTCAGAGGAAGGCCCTAAAAATTGTCTAAGAACCCAGCCACGCCAGTGATAGACTGTTCTCTCTAATTTTTTTAATTTTTGATTTATTTCACCTTTATTTAACCAGGTAGGCTAGTTGAGAACAAGTTCTCATTTGCAACTGCGACCTGGCCAAGATAAAGCATAGCAGTGTGAACAGACAACACAGAGTTACACATGGAGTAAACAAT
Source organism: Oncorhynchus keta (assembly GCF_023373465.1). Classification (NCBI taxonomy): domain Eukaryota; kingdom Metazoa; phylum Chordata; class Actinopteri; order Salmoniformes; family Salmonidae; genus Oncorhynchus; species Oncorhynchus keta. The sequence continues at coordinate 85,305,536 of NC_068439.1, read as the reverse complement.
TAGCAAGTCAATAACACAGTAGAAAGAAAATGGGCAGTCTATATACAATGTGTGCAAAAGGCATGAGGAGGTAGGCGAATAATACCATTTTGCAGATTAACACTGGAGTGATAAATGATCAGATGGGCATGTACAGGTAGAGATATTGGTGTGCAAAAGAGCAGAAAAGTAAATAAATAAAAACAGTATAAAAACAGTATGGGAATGAGGTAGGTGAAAAGGGGTGAGCTATTTACCTATAGACTATGTACAGCTGCAGCGATCGGTTAGCTGCTCGGATAGCTGATGTTTGAAGTTGGTGAGGGAGATAAAAGTCTCCAACTGCATGGCAAGCGGTACCAGAGTGCCAAGTCTAGGTCCAAGAGGCTTCTCAACAGTTTTTACCCCCAAGCCTTAAAACTCCTGAACAGGTAATCAAATGGTTACCCGGACTATTTGCATTGTGTGTGTCCTGCCACCCCCTCTTTTACGCTGCTGCTACTCTCTGTTTATCATATATGCATAGTCACTTTAACTATACATTCATGTATAGGGGCGGCAGAGTAGCCTAGTGGTTAGAGCGTTGAGACTAGTAACCGAAAGGCTGCAAGATCGAATCCCTGAGCTGACAAGGTTCAAATCTATCGTTCTGCCCCTGAACAAGGCAGTTAACCCACTGTTCCCAGGCTGTCATTGAAAATAAGAATTTGTTCTTAACTGACTTGCCCAGTTAAATTAAAGTAAAAAAATATATTTAAAAATGTACATACCACCTCAATTAGCCCGACTAACCGCTGTCTGTATGTAGCCTCGCTACTGTTATTTATCACTGTCTTTCTTACTGCTGTTTTCATTTCTGTACTTACCTATTGCTCACCTAATACCTAATACCATTTTTGCACTATTGGTTAGAGCCTGTAAGTAAGCATTTCACTGTAAAGTCTACCTACACCTGTTGTATTCGGCGCATGTGACAAATAAACCTTTGATTTGATGGAGGAATTTAGTAACGTACAAGAGGATAAAAAGACAGACAACACAACTGTCAAAAAGAAGGAAAACACCTGGTCCATTTTAAGTGGCAGACTTAATGGATCCACACGGATTAAAGAGAAGAGGGACCCAAATCAGATCAGGGGAGCTGGAAAAAATGTAAAGCCCAAAAGGATGCGGCAGAGGAGAGGTGGGGGCTATTTCAGACCAGAGGGGGGGGCTATTTCAGACCAGAGGGGGGCTATTTCAGACCAGAGGGGGGCTATTTCAGACCAGAGGGGGGGCTATTTCAGACCAGAGGGGGGGCTATTTCAGACCAGAGGGGGGCTATTTCAGAACAGAGGGGGGCTATTTCAGACCAGAGGGGGGCTATTTCAGACCAGAGGGGGCTATTTCAGACCAGAGGGGGGGCTATTTCAGACCAGAGGGGGGCTATTTCAGACCAGGGGGGGAGGGGGCTATTTCAGACCAGAGGGGGGCTATTTCAGACCAGAGGGGGGCTATTTCAGACCAGAGGGGGCTATTTCAGACCAGAGGGGGGCTATTTCAGACCAGAGGGGGGCTATTTCAGACCAGTTCAGACCAGAGGGGGGCTATTTCAGACCAGAGGGGGGGCTATTTCAGACCAGAGAGGGGGCTATTTCAGACCAGACCAGAGGGGGCTATTTCAGACCAGAGGGGGGCTATTTCAGACCAGGGGGGGGGGGCTATTTCAGACCAGAGGGGGCTATTTCAGACCAGAGGGGGGCTATTTCAGACCAGAGGGGGGCTATTTCAGACCAGAGGGGGGCTATTTCAGACCAGAGGGGGGCTATTTCAGACCAGAGGTGGGGGCTATTTCAGACCAGAGGGGGGCTATTTCAGACCAGCGGGGGCTATTTCAGACCAGAGGGGGCTATTTCAGACCAGAGGGGGGCTATTTCAGACCAGAGGGGGCTATTTCAGACCAGAGGTGGGGGCTATTTCAGACCAGAGGGGGGGGGGCTATTTCAGACCAGAGGGGGGGGCTATTTCAGACCAGAGGTGGGGGCTATTTCAGACCAGAGGGGGGGGCCATATAAAGTATGTTAAAACTGACATTAATGCTACTTCACTACAATGTTACCACTATCAGGCCAGTTACAGCGTGTTACTGTTATCAGGCCAGTTACAGCGTGTTACTGTTATCAGGCCCGTTAAAGCATGTTACTGTTATCAGGCCCGTTACAGCATGTTAGCACTATCAGGCCCGTTACAGCATGTTACCACTATCAGGCCCGTTACAGCATGTTACCACTATCAGGCCAGTTACAGCGTGTTACTGTTATCAGGCCAGTTACAGCGTGTTACCGTTATCAGGCCCGTTACAGCGTGTTACCACTATCAGGCCCGTTACAGCGTGTTACCACTATCAGGCCCGTTACAGCGTGTTACCACTATCAGGCCAGCGTTACAGCGTGTTACCACTATCAGGCCCGTTACAGCGTGTTACCACTATCAGGCCGTTACAGCAGCGTTACCACTATCACAGCGTGTTACCACTCAGGCCCGTTCAGCGGTTACCACTATCAGGTTACAGCGTGTTACCACTATCAGGCCCGTGTTTATCAGGCCAGCGTGTTACCACTATCAGGCCCGTTACAGCGTGTTACCGTTATCAGGCCCGTTACAGCGTGTTACCACTATCAGGCCCGTTACAGCGTGTTACCACTATCAGGCCCGTTACAGCGTGTTACCACTATCAGGCCCGTTACAGCGTGTTACCACTATCAGGCCCGTTACAGCGTGTTACCACTATCAGGCCCGTTACAGCGTGTTACCACTATCAGGCCCGTTACAGCGTGTTACCACTATCAGGCCCGTTACAGCGTGTTACCACTATCAGGCCCGTTACAGCGTGTTACCACTATCAGGCCCGTTACAGCGTGTTACCACTATCAGGCCCGTTACAGCGTGTTACCACTATCAGGCCCGTTACAGCGTGTTACCACTATCAGGCCCGTTACAGCGTGTTACCACTATCAGGCCCGTTACAGCGTGTTACCGTTATCAGGCCCATTACAGCGTGTTACCGTTATCAGGCCATTTACAGCGTGTTACCGTTATCAGGCCATTTACAGCGTGTTACCACTATCAGGCCCGTTACAGCGTGTTACCACTATCAGGCGTGTTACCACTATCACAGCGTGTTACCACTATCAGGCCCGTTACAGCGTGTTTACCACTATCAGGCCCGTTACAGCGTGTTACCACTATCAGGCCCGTTTCAGCGTGTTACCACTATCAGGCCCGTTTCAGCGTACAGCGTGTTACCACTATCAGGCCCGTTACAGCGTGTTACCACTATCAGGCCCGTTACAGCGTGTTACCACTATCAGGCCCGTTACAGCGTGTTACCACTATCAGGCCCGTTACAGCGTGTTACCACTATCAGGCCCGTTACAGCGTGTTACCACTATCAGGCGTTACAGCGTGTTACCACTATCAGGCCCGTTACAGCGTGTTACCACTATCAGGCCCGTTACAGCGTGTTACCACTATCAGGCCCGTTATCAGCGCGTGTTACCACTATCAGGCCCCCGTTACAGCGTGTTACCACTATCAGGCCCGTTACCGTGTTACTATCAGGCCCGTTACAGCGTGTTACCACTATCAGGTTACAGCGTGTTACTATCAGGCCCGTTACAGCGTGTTACCACTATCAGGCCCGTTACAGCGTGTTACCACTATCAGGCCCGTTACAGCGTGTTACCACTATCAGGCCCGTTACAGCGTGTTACCACTATCAGGCCCGTTACAGCGTGTTACCGTTATCAGGCCCGTGTTACCACTATCAGGCCCGTTACAGCGTGTTACCACTATCAGGCCCGTTACAGCGTGTTACCACTATCAGGCCCGTTACAGCGTGTTACCACTATCAGGCCCGTTACAGCGTGTTACCACTATCAGGCCCGTTACAGCGTGTTACCACTATCAGGCCCATTACAGCGTGTTACCACTATCAGGCCCGTTACAGCGTGTTACTACTATCAGGCCCGTTACAGCGTGTTACCACTATCAGGCCCGTTACAGCGTGTTACCACTATCAGGCCCGTTACAGCGTGTTACCACTATCAGGCCCGTTACAGCGTGTTACCGTTATCAGGCCCGTTACAGCGTGTTACCACTATCAGGCCCATTACAGCGTGTTAACGTTATCAGGTCATTTACAGCGTGTTACCACTATCAGGCCCGTTACAGCGTGTTACCGTTATCAGGCCATTTACAGCGTGTTAACGTTATCAGGCCCGTTACAGCGTGTTACCACTATCAGGCCCATTACAGCGTGTTAACGTTATCAGGCCCGTTACAGCGTGTTACCGTTATCAGGCCATTTACAGCGTGTTAACGTTATCAGGCCCATTACAGCGTGTTACCGTTATCAGGCCCATTACAGCGTGTTAACGTTATCAGGTCATTTACAGCATGTTACATAACATCATCATTAATACCAAGGCTGCTCATATCATAAGCCCCAATTCAATTGTTGTACAAAATGGGCAAGTAAATAGCCAAAAAAAAAAGTTAATTTTCCTTAATTAATTTTCTTTCCTCTTTCCATTTTCTTTCCTCCACAACACCCTGTGCTGTGGAGAAGCAGCAGTGCCTGGATCTTCCACCAGCAACACAAAACACCAGACAGGCCAAGCAAACGCCCCAGAACTGACATGAACCAAGCTCATATTGATGTTTTGGAGCTGGAGAGAGAGAAACATCTACTGCAGATTGAGGTCCTGAATTTACAAAAAGAGCTACTGTGAATTCATAAACAGAAACTCCTTCAGGGAAACAAATGCCCTCTGTGTAATGAATGTTGATCTTTTTATGTTTTTAAGCTATTATTTATTAAAACAATTGTTGGTAAAATTATGGTTAAATGACTGAACAAATCATTTTAAATGGAACTGTAACTAAGTCAAACTTATACTGTTTTATTATATCTGATTAACAATATGAGTTCATAAGGGATTGTGAGACACGGACAAGGAGTAATTAATGAACACCATTCCAACTAGGAAGAAATAAATGGGTTGGGGACTGTGTAAACAGATAAGCTCTGGGGTTTTTAGATAACCTAGGAATGCACCCACTGTCTTTTCTGTTAATTAGAACTGTCAGCTCAGTGGTGATCGATAATGTTGAGGGGTCAAAAGTTACCTGGGAGTGTGTTAGTAAGTTAGAATGAAATTTTCACCTCACTTTGTCCCGGTCGAGAGGAGGGGATTCTGTTAAAGCAATGAAATGACCTGTATATGATCTGTATATAAACTGTTGTTCGTGGTTAAGTGGCAGCGCGCTCCGAGAATAAATTCTGTTACCTATTATTGAAAGACTGGTCTGCGTCTATTTTATGCAAACAAGAATCTTACAAATTCTCATAAAATAGAGTAAGGGTTTTCAATTAATGAAAGCACATTGGCATAATTAAATTACAGTAACAACAATGCTTTCCCAAGCAGTGTCCTCCAGTCTTGTCCCCACTCTAGTGTTCTGGTGCTTCCTGTGCCCCCCTGTATGGTATTGAGAAAAACAAAGTCTTAATAATACCTTTGAATACAGATAGCCTAATTAGGAATTGTATGTGTCGATCAAAATCTAATATTGCTTTTTACATGTTACCAATGCTACATTATACACACCTTAGGCTGCAAAATGGTTCTCAATCAAGGTTCTCCTCACAGCATTCCCAATGGCATCGGCAGCATGGTCCTCCACGGTCTCCTCAGGTAGGTCCTCCACGGTCTCCTCAGGTAGGTTCTTCTCAGCCTCCTCAGGTAGATCCTCCTCAGGTAGATCCTCCTCAGGTAAGTCCTCCTCAGGTAGGTCCTCAGGTAGGTCTTCCTCAGGTAGGTCCTCAGGTAGGTCTTCCTCAGGTAGGTCCTCAGGTAGGTCCTCCTCAGGTAGGTCCTCCTCAGGTAGGTCCTCCTCAGGTAGGTCCTCCTCAGGTAGGTCCTCCTCAGGTAGGTCCTCCTCGGGTAGGTCCTCCTCGGGTAGGTCCTCCTCAGGTAGGTCCTCCTCAGGTAGGTCTTCCTCAGGTAGGTCTTCCTCAGCCTCCTCAGGTAGGTCCTCCTCGGGTAGGTCCTCCTCAGCCAGGTCCTCCTCAGCTTCCTCAGGTAGGTCCTCCTCAGCCTCCCCAGGTAGGTCCTCCTCAGGTAGGTCCTCCTCAGGTAGGTCCTCCTCAGGTAGATCGTCTCCTTGTCTCTTGCCAAAGTTATACAGAACTGCCACTGCAATAATGACTGTCAGGGTAGTGTCCATCTTCGTGCAGAACCCCTCCTTTAGGCACGGGAATCTTTTTTTCCACACTCCAAAAACTCTCTATGAGACCTCCTGCCAGGATATGAGAGGTGTTGTATTCTCTCTCTTCAGGTGTCTGGGGGTTTAAAAGGGGAGTCATAAGATATGCCTGTTGTGAATGTGTGAACAGTCTATTGCCCCTAGTACACCTGGGAATCTAGCTCTCCTGTAAAATCCAGCTGTTGTTTCCTCTGCAGGACTGAACCTGATGTACTGATTCTTCAGATTGGAAATAGCACTGGACACTGACTACAATCCTGTAGACGGTTGACTTGTGGAGTCCAGAAAGGTCCCCATCCACCATCTGGGTCCATCCAGTTACATAGAACTGTAGGGCCACCAGGAGCTGACGTGGGGGTACCGCTGCGATCGTATCCCGCCCAAACTTCATGGTTGGTCCAACCTTTCTTTCCAGTTGCATTACAGAGTCCTTGAAAACTCATCATTATCAAAAAACCCAACAGGGTTCAACCTGTCTCTAATTGTTCTCTGACAAACTCTGTCGTTTTGGTTTCTCCACAGTAGATGTGCTGCCATTTGATCAGTTAAACCACCTCAAGTGGCAGTTTAGCATTGATCTACAATCTAAATGTATTTGTTATTCATTGAGCAACAGACTTAAAATTAATCTAGGTTTAAAAGGGAAAACTAAACTTAGATTAGAGGACAGATTTAATTTAACTAGGATTCATTTAAAACTAAATTTAAAATTTGGTGCAACAAGATGAATAGATAAACTGGGTTAAATCAAGGTTTAAGAGTTCATCCATGTTGGTGCAACCCACCCTAAGGCAAATAGTTTCCTCCGTTGCAAACATACTGAATCTTAGGAGTTGATTCATAGCGGAAATTAAGCTTGACATCCAGAACTGGGAGTCGACGGGAATCTATTTTTTTGGAGTCGACTCCCCACCACTACCTGTGGGAAAACAACCTAGGTTATCCAATCGGTTCACAGCAAAAAACATTACCCTTTCAAATGCAATTGTCTTGTTGTCTGCTTGTTTTAGACCAACATTACAAACAGATGGATGATAACAGCTACAAGTGGTGAGTGGAGTTACAAATGGCCTCTACTAAACAAGGTAAATGTCTTAGCTGTGATGAAAGGGTAGTTTTCCCACCACACAAATGAAACTGTAAGTGGATAAAAGCGCTGCTAAATGGCATATATTATTATTATATTACAAATGGCCTCTACTAAACAAGGTAAATGTCTTAGCTGTGATGAAATGTTTTCCACACACAAAGAAACGTGGAGCCGAGCCTACTTGGGGTGCGTTCGTAAATTCACTCGGGCTATTTTCTCAGATTTCACAGCAGTCTAGTCTGACCGAGCCTACTTGGGGTGCGTTCGTAAATTCACTCGGGCTATTTTCTCAGATTTCACAGCAGTCTAGTCTGACCGAGCCTACTTGGGGTGCGTTCGTAAATTCACTCGGGCTATTTTCTCAGATTTCACAGCAGTCTAGTCTGACCGAGCCTACTTGGGGTGCGTTCGTAAATTCACTCGGGCTATTTTCTCAGATTTCACAGCAGTCTAGTCTGACCGAGCCTACTTGGGGTGCGTTCGTAAATTCACTCGGGCTATTTTCTCAGATTTCACAGCAGTCTAGTCTGACCGAGCCTACTTGGGGTGCGTTCAGAATTCACTACGGGCTATTTTCTCAGATTTCACAGCAGTCTAGTCTGACCGAGCCTACTTGGGGTGCGTTCGTAAATTCACTCGGGCTATTTTCTCAGATTTCACAGCAGTCTAGTCTGACCGAGCCTACTTGGGGTGCGTTCGTAAATTCACTCGGGCTATTTTCTCAGATTTCACAGCAGTCTAGTCTGACCGAGCCTACTTGGGGTGCGTTCGTAAATTCACTCGGGCTATTTTCTCAGATTTCACAGCAGTCTAGTCTGACCGAGCCTACTTGGGGTGCGTTCGTAAATTCACTCGGGCTATTTTCTCAGATTTCACAGCAGTCTAGTCTGACCGAGCCTACTTGGGGTGCGTTCGTAAATTCACTCGGGCTATTTTCTCAGATTTCACAGCAGTCTAGTCTGACCGAGCCTACTTGGGGTGCGTTCGTAAATTCACTCGGGCTATTTTCTCAGATTTCACAGCAGTCTACTCTGAGTGTGCCAGAGCGTAAAATAACGGATTAATTTACCAACACTCAACACCCGTAGAATATGGCCGGTGTCAGTAAACGTCGGCATAAAAGTGTTATTAAATTGTTGCCACAGTTACAGTCACCAACACCCTGGATAACATGAAAACAGCCTAACCAGCTCTGCTAGGGTGAGTAAAATAATCAGTGAGCTGTTCTCTCATTTATGTCTGGAAGTAGCTAGTAAGCGAGCTCAATTTAGCCAGTTAGATTGGGTGCTTGACTGCCGTTGTGAGGTCAGAACGCTCGGATCATCCCTGCTCCCAGTGTGCGCTCTGAATGCTCAGAGAGCAAAACGCTCTAAATTTACAAACTGACAACGCTTTGAATTTACAAACGCCCAGAGTACACGGAGCGCTCTGTGGCATAGTGAATTTACAAACGCCCAGAGTACACTGAGCGCTCTGTGGCATAGTGAATTTACAAACGCCCAGAGTACACTGAGAGCTCTGTGGCATAGTGAATTTACAAACGCCCAGAGTACACTGAGCGCTCTGTGGCATAGTGAATTTACGAACGCCCAGAGTACACTGAGCGCTCTGTGGCATAGTGAATTTACAAACGCCCAGAGTACACTGAGCGCTCTGTGGCATAGTGAATTTACAAACGCCCAGAGTACACTGAGAGCTCTGTGGCATAGTGAATTTACGAACGCCCAGAGTACACTGAGCCCTCTGTGGCATAGTGAATTTACGAACAATATCCTGAAGCCACCAGGGCTCTATTTCCCTATGTGGGAGCATTGTGATCCGTTGGTCAGGTTTTTTAAAGACACTAGGGCTCTATTTCCCTATGTGGGAGCATTGTGATCCGTCGGTCGGGTTTTTAAAGACACCAGGGCTCTATTTCCCTATGTGGGAGCATTGTGATCCATCGGTCAGGTTTTTTAAAGACACCAGGGCTCTATTTCCCTATGTGGGAGCATTGTGATCCGTCTGTCAGGTTTTTTAAAGACACCAGGGCTCTATTTCCCTATGTGGGAGCATTGTGATCCGTCGGTCAGGTTTTTTAAAGACACCAGGGCTCTATTTCCCTATGTGGGAGCATTGTGATCCGTCAGTCAGGTTTTTTAAAGACACCAGGGCAATATTTCCCTATGTGGGAGCATTGTGATCCATCGGTCAGGTTTTTTAAAGACACCAGGGCTCTATTTCCCTATGTGGGAGCATTGTGATCCGTCGGTTGTTTTTTTTAAAGACACCAGGGCTCTATTTCCCTATGTGGGAGCATTGTGATCCGTCGGTCAGGTTTTTTAAAGACACCAGGGCTCTATCTCCCTATGTGGGAGCATTGTGATCCGTCGGTCAGGTTTTTTAAAGACACCAGGGCTCTATTTCCCTATGTGGGAGCATTGTGATCCGTCGGTCAGGTTTTTTAAAGACACCAGGGCTCTATTTCCCAATGTGGGAGCATTGTGATCCGTCGGTCAGGTTTTTGAACTGGTTACATGTAAATGGTGACTAACCCCATTCTGTACAAATTTGTGCAACTGCGGCATTCAAACGAGGCTGCAATGAAAACTTTCTTTTTATTTGTTTTACTTAACTAGGCAAGTCAGTTAAGAACATATTCTTATTTACAATGAAGGCCTACACCGGCCAAAACCAGGACGCTGGGAAAATTATGCGCTGCCCAATCACGGCCGGTTGTGATACAGCCTGGATTCGAACAGGGCGTCTGTAGCGACGCCTCTAGCACTGAGATGCAGTGCCTTAGACCTCTGCACCACTCAGGAGCCCTAATGGGACTGTAGAGACGCCTCTAGCACTGAGATGCAGTGCCTTAGACCTCTGCACCACTCAGGAGCCCTAATGGGACTGTAGAGACGCCTCTAGCACTGAGATGCAGTGCCTTAGACCTCTGCACCACTCGGGAGCCCTAATGGGACTGTAGCGACGCCTCTAGCACTGAGATGCAGTGCCTTAGACCTCTGCACCACTCGGGAGCCCTAATGGGACTGTAGCGACGCCTCTAGCACTGAGATGCAGTGCCTTAGACCTCTGCACCACTCGGGAGCCCTAATGGGACTGTAGCGACGCCTCTAGCACTGAGATGCAGTGCCTTAGACCTCTGCACCACTCGGGAGCCCTAATGGGACTGTAGAGACGCCTCTAGCACTGAGATGCAGTGCCTTAGACCTCTGCACCACTCGGGAGCCCTAATGGGACTGTAGAGACGCCTCTAGCACTGAGATGCAGTGCCTTAGACCTCTGCACCACTCGGGAGCCCTAATGGGACTGTAGAGACGCCTCTAGCACTGAGATGCAGTGCCTTAGACCTCTGCACCACTCAGGAGCCCTAATGGGACTGTAGCGACGCCTCTAGCACTGAGATGCAGTGCCTTAGACCTCTGCACCACTCGGGAGACCTAATGGGACTGTAGCGACGCCTCTAGCACTGAGATGCAGTGCCTTAGACCTCTGCACCACTCGGGAGCCCTAATGGGACTGTAGCGACGCCTCTAGCACTGAGATGCAGTGCCTTAGACCTCTGCACCACTCAGGAGCCCTAATGGGACTGTAGTGATGCCTCTAGCACTGAGATGCAGTGCCTTAGACCTCTGCACCACTCGGGAGCCCTAATGGGACTGTAGCGACGCCTCTAGCACTGAGATGCAGTGCCTTAGACCTCTGCACCACTCGGGAGCCCTAATGGGACTGTAGCGACTGTGTTGACATCTAAATCAGGAGTGTGAACTACGTTTCTATTCAAGCGTTGATTGACATGGTAATAGTGAGATAGTATCGGAGTAAAGTTGAAAAAAAAACGGACCCTCTGACGCTGTACGTATCACGATGTAACATATGACACGCACTGTGCCACACGTGTGCTGTACAGCCTCTCTCCACCAGGTGTGGCGCTTCTCTCACAGATTAAAACTAGGGAAAGGGACAGGGTGGGGGGACAGGGTGGGGGGACAGGGACAGGGTAAGGGGGGGGGGGACAGGGTGGGGGGACAGGGACAGGGTGGGGGGGGGACAGGGTAAGGGTGGGGGGACAGGGACAGGGTGGGGGACAGGGACAGGGTGGGGGACAGGGGACAGGGTGGAGGGACAGGGGACAGGGACAGGGTGGGGGGACAGGGTAAGGGTGGGGGGACAGGGACAGGGTGGGGGGACAGTGTAAGGGTGGGGGGACAGTGTAAGGGTGGGTGGACAGTGTAAAGGTGGGGGGACAGGGACATGTTTTGTATTTCTTTTATATTATTATTATAACAACTAGGCAAGTCAGTTAAGAACATATTCTCATTTACCATGACGGCCCTAACCTGGACAAGCCCTAACCTGGACAAGCCCTAACCTGGACAAGCCCTAACCTGGACGAGCCCTAACCTGGACGAGCCCTAACCTGGACGAGCCCTAACCTGGACGAGCCCTAACCTGGACGAGCCCTAACCTGGACAAGCCCTAACCTGGACGACGCTGGGCCAATTTTGCACCGCTCCATGGGACTCTGAATCACGGCCAGTTGTGATACAGCCTGGAATCGAACCAGAGTCTGTAGCGACACCTCTAGCACTGAGATGCAGTGCCTGAGACCACTGCACCACTCGGGTGCCCCATCTAATTAAATTGTATTTCACACATGCACTGAAAACAACAGGTGCAGACCTTACAGTGAAATGCTTACTTACAAGCCCTTAACCAAAAATGCTTTAAGAAGTTAAGAAAAAAATAAGTGTCAAGTAAAAAATAGATAAGTAACAAATAATTCAACATCAGCAGTAAACTAACAACCAAGGCTATATACCTGGTACCATACAGAGTCAATGTGCGGGGGGAACCGTTAGTCGAGGTAATATGTACATGTAGGTAGAGTTAAAGTGACTATGCATAGATAATAGACAGAGAGTAGCAGCAGGGTAAAAGACGGGTCTGGGTATCAACGTGGGTGAATGTGAAGGAATGTTCCCCAAGCCGTGAGCTTGGTCCAGGGGAAATCCGTATTATTACGTGAAACCGACTCCACCCATGAGTTGATAAATCCATTACCAGGGTTACAGCTTCCAAGCCCGTTCTATGCTACTGTCAGCTTGTTCACGGGGGGAAAAGTTGTTTTATGTCAGTTAACTAACTACTAGGTAAATAATAAAATCGTAACGTTATCTATATAGATAAAGGAATTATTCATACTAGGACAACAGTCAAATACTATCTAGCTAGATAACCATAATAACGTGACTTCGTCAGTGGCTAGCTTAACAACAGAGTTAGTGCGACAGGCGAGCTAACGGAGTTAGCTAAAGCTGCTAACCTACGTACTTACTAGTCAAGGGATGTAGCTAACGTTAACTAAACATAACGGTCGGTCTGGCCAACCGGTCCAGCAGCATTGAACTGTACTGTTATTTATATGATGCAGTCATTCTGAAAACGGTATAGTTTTCAGCCAACCCCCTCTGGGGGCCTCTGTTATAATCACACACATACCCACTCACTCACTCACTGCACCGCTAACGCGTTTACTGAGGTGGGACTCGAGGAGCATCTACCTGCTTAGCAGTTAGCTAACTATTAAAACAAAACTAGTTGTCAACAAAGTCCGCGTCTAAATGGTTTAGATCGTAGTGATAATAGTTAGTGACATTTACTGACTGTCTCGTGTGAAGAGCCTCTATTTGATGCGGTGTTCCGAGCCTGTCCGGTCTGTGCGAGTTGCGTTGCTTACAGTCGGTCCACTCAGATACCTGTCGACCAGCTCTGCTCTCTGCCCAAGTGCGCCTGCGCGGCACCCATACGGTCCCAGTGGCAAGGTTTGACCTGCGTCACAGCGAAACTGCATCACCTCGTGTCCCCCCGGGTGCCATGGTGGATCTATATCACTTGGGGTTTTATTCATTCAGCCTAATCTGTTGCAAAACGTTTCTTAAACGAAGGCAAAACGGAACGAAACGAGGGACTTTGGGACAGTTCGAAATGTTACTGTTACTGTTTATTATATATACTGTTGCTTAGTAACTTTATCCCTACCAAGCCACCTCATTTTCGAACGTTGCTATGGGTACAGCCAAACAACGGAAGTGATGGTTCCGATTTCCGCTTTTACCACCCTACTGCGTCACAACATTGGCAAACTTCAAATCAAATCGGATTTGTCACATGCGCTGAATACAACAGGTGTAGATTTTACCGTGAAATGCGTACTTACAAGCCCTGCAGTTCAATAAATAGAGTTAAAGAACATATTTACTAAATAAACCAAAGTAAAAAATTAAAAAAGTAGCACAAAATTACATAATAATGAGGCTATAAACAAGGGTTAATTTTCAGTTAGCTGCAGCTATCGACTGGAACGAGCTGCAAAGAAAACTTCAAACTGGACAGTTTTATCTCCATCTCTTAGTTCAAAGACTCAATCATGGACACTCTTACTGACAGTTGTGGCTGCTTTGCGTGATGTATTGTTGTCTACACCTTCTTGACCTTTGTGCTGTTGTCTCTGCCCAATAATGTTTGTACCATGTTGTGGTGCTACCATGTTGAGGTCATGTTGTGCTGCTACCACGCTGTGTTGTTGAGTGTTGCTGCCATGCTATGTTGTTGTCTTGGGTCTCTCTTTATGTAGTGTTGTGTTTTTCCTGTATTGTTTTAATCCCAGCCCCCGTCCCCGCACAAAGCCTTTTGGTAGGTCGTCATTGTAAATAAGAATTTGCCTAGTAAAATAAATGTTAAATTAAATAAAACATGGACACTAATAACTTCAGGGGATTTGGCCACAAACATTGAACTTTGTCAAATTTCACCCATAACCCATGTAGTTGTTTTGTTAGCCACCTGACTATAACGTGTAAACAACTTAACCCTTTAACTTCTTACATTTCTTGAATTGAAATGGATCCCAACCCTGTTATGGGGTAAACATAGACCCTAACCCTGTTATGGGGTAAACAGAGACCCCAACCCTGTAATGGGGTAAACATAGACCCTAACCCTGTTATGGGGTAAACAGAGACCCCAACCCTGTAATGGGGTAAACATTGATCCCAACCCTGTAATGGGGTAAACATAGACCCTAACCCTGTTATGGGGTAAAGAGACCCCAACCCTGTTATGGGGTAAACATAGACCCTAACCCTGTTATGGGGTAAACATAGACCCTAACCCTGTTATGGGGTAAACAGAGACCCCAACCCTGTTATGGGGTAAACATAGACCCTAACCCTGTTATGGGGTAAACAGAGACCCCAACCCTGTTATGGGGTAAACAGAGACCCCAACCCTGTTATGGGGTAAACATTGATCCCAACCCTGTTATGGGGTAAACAGACCCCAACCCTGTTATGGGGTAAACATAGACCCTAACCCTGTTATGGGGTAAACATAGACCCTAACCCTGTTATGGGGTAAACATAGACCCTAACCCTGTTATGGGGTAAACATAGACCCCAACCCTGTTATGGGGTAAACAGAGACCCCAACCCTGTTATGGGGTAAACAGAGACCCTAACCCTGTTATGGGGTAAACATAGACCCTAACCCTGTTATGGGGTAAACATAGACCCTAACCCTGTTATGGGGTAAACATAGACCCTAACCCTGTTATGGGGTAAACATAGACCCTAACCCTGTTATGGGGTAAACATAGACCCTAACCCTGTTATGGGGTAAACATAGACCCTAACCCTGTTATGGGGTAAACATAGACCCTAACCCTGTTATGGGGTAAACATAGACCCCAACCCTGTTATGGGGTAAACATAGACCCTTACCCTGTTATGGGGTAAATATTGATCCCAACCCTGTAATGGGGTAAACATTGATCCCAACCCTGTAATGGGATAAACATAGACCCCAACCCTGTAATGGGGTAAACATTGACCCCAACCCTGTTATGGGGTAAACAGAGACCCCAACCCTGTATTGGGGTAAACATTGACCCCAACCCTGTTATGGGGTAAACATTGACCCCAACCCTGTTATGGGGTAAATGTTGATCCCAACCCGGTGTCCTTTGACAGCTCTTTGGTCTTGGCCATAGTGGAGTTTGGAGTGTGACTGTTTGAGGTTGTGGACAGGTGTCTTTTATACTGATAACAAGTTCAGACAGGTGCCATTAATACAGGTAACGAGTGGAGGACAGAGGAGCCTCTTAAAGAAGAAGTTACAGGTCTGTGAGAGCCAGAAATCTTGCTTGTTTGTAGGTGACCAAATACTTATTTTCCACCATAATTTGCAAATAAATTCATAAAAAATCCTACAATGTGATTTTCTGGATTTTTTCTCTCTCATTTTGTCTGTCATAGTTGAAGTGCACTTATGATGAAAATTACAGGCCTCTCTCATCTTTTTAAGTGGGAGAACTTGCACAATTGGTGGCTGACTAAATACTTTTTCCCCCCACTGTACATATGAGATGGGTAATGCAGTATTTACACACAATTAAAGTGACTAAGATACCGAAGAACAGTATAGAGGACAGTTTATACATATGAGATGAGTAAAGTTACGGAGACATTATTAAAGTGACTAAGATACCGTAGAACAGTATAGAGTACAGTTTATACATATGAGATGAGTAATGTTACGGAGACATTATTAAAGTGACTAAGATACCGTAGAACAGTATAGAGTACAGTTTATACATATGAGATGAGTAAAGTTACGGAGACATTATTAAAGTGACTAAGATACCGTAGAACAGTATAGAGGACAGTTTATACATATGAGATGAGTAAAGTTACGGAGACATTATTAAAGTGACTAAGATACCGAAGAACAGTATAGAGGACAGTTTATACATATGAGATGAGTAAAGTTACGGAGACATTATTAAAGTGACTAAGATACCGTAGAACAGTATAGAGAACAGTTTATACATATGAGATGAGTAAAGTTACGGAGACATTATTAAAGTGGCTAGTGTTTCATGTCCTTAAAGTGGCCAGTGATTCCTAATCTAGGTCTATAGGCAGCAGCCTCTGATGTGCTAGTGATGGCTTTTTAGCAGTCTGATGGCCTTGAGAGAGAAGCTGTTTTTCAGTTTCTCGGTCCCAGCTTTGATGCACCTGTACTGACCTCGCCTTCTGGATGATAGCGGGGGTGAACAGGCAGTGGCTCGGGTGGTTGTTGTCCTTGATGATCCTTCTGGATGATAGCGGGGTGAACAGGAAGTGGCTCGGGTGGTTGTTGTCCTTGATGATCCTTCTGGATGATAGCAGGGTGAACAGGAAGTGGCTCGGGTGGTTGTTGTCCTTGATGATCCTTCTGGATGATAGCGGGGTGAACAGGAAGTGGCTCGGGTGGTTGTTGTCCTTGATAATCCTTCTGGATGATAGCGGGGTGAACAGGCAGTGGCTCGGGTGGTTGTTGTCCTTGATGATCTTTATGGCCTTCCTGTGACATCAGGTGCTGTAGGTGTCATGGAGGGCAGGTAGTTTGCCCCCGGTGATGCGTTGGGCAGACCGCACCACCCTCTGGAGAGCTTTGCGCTTGTGGGCGGTGCAGATACCATACCAGGCGGTGATACAGCTCAACAGGGTGCTCTCAATTGTACATCTGTAAACGTTAGTGAGGGTTTTCAGTGATAAGCCACATTTTGTCAGCCTCCTGAAGTTGAAGAGGCACTGTTGCAACTTCTTCACCACACTGTCTGTGTGGGTGGACCATTTCAGTTTGTCAGTGATGTGCACCCCCCGAGGAAGCTTTCCACCTTCTCCACTTCGGTCCCATCGATGTGGATAGGGGGGATGCTCTCTCTGCTGTTTCCTGAGGTCAACAATCATCTCCTTAGTTTTGTTGACATTGAGTGAGAGGTTATTTTCCCGGGACCACACTCCCAGGTCCCTCACCTCCTCCCTGTAGGATGTCTTGTCATTGTTGGTAATCAAGCCTACTATGGTTGTGTTGTCTGCAGACTTGATGATCGAGTTGGAGACGTGCATGGCCACGCAGTCATGGGTGAACAGGGAGTACAGGAGAGGGCTGAGCACGCAGCCTTGTGGGGCCCCAGTGTTGAGGATCAGCGGGGAGGAGATGTTGTTTTCTACCTTCACCACCTGAGGGCGGTATGTCAGGAAGTCCAGGACCCAGTTGTACAGGGCGGGGTTCAGACCCAGGACCTCGAGCTTGATGATGAGCTTTGAGGGTACTATGGTGTTGAATGCTGAGCCGTAGTCAATGAACAGCATTCTTACATAGGTATGCCTCTTGTCCCCTCTTGTCCAGATGGGATAGGGCACCTGCTAACCATGTGTATGTGACCAATACATTTGATTTAGGGCACACCGGCTCAGTGTTAACAGTATAACTCTGGTTCATAGACACATGATTACTGCATACAATAGCTGTAGGATCAGCTGAGGCATTCAGGGTAGTTAGAGGGACATACATTAGGTTACTTACATTGTGTCTTCCAACACCCCATGGGATAATGTACATTTGCTGAAGCATTATGACAACTCAGCAACACAATGGTGGGGATTAACTGAGCTGGGCTTAGGTCATTGATAAATCATTGTCTCAACGCAGCCTTATAATGCTGTGAAAGGATCCAGGAACCCAAATCATTTGAGTGGATCACTTCCTCCTTATAATGCTGTGAAAGGATCCAGGAACCCAAATCATTTGAGTGGATCACTTCCTCCTTATAACGCTGTGAAAGGATCCAGGAACCCAAATCATTTGAGTGAATCACTTCCTCCTTATAATGCTGTGAAAGGATCCAGGAACCCAAATCATTTGAGTGAATCACTTCCTCCTTATAATGCTGTGAAAGGATCCAGGAACCCAAATCATTTGAGTGAATCACTTCCTCCTTATAACGCTGTGAAAGGATCCAGGAACCCAAATCATTTGGGTGGATCACTTCCTCCTTATAACGCTGTGAAAGGATCCAGGAACCCAAATCATTTGAGTGGATCACTTCCTCCTTATAATGCTGTGAAAGGATCCAGGAACCCAAATCATTTGAGTGGATCACTTCCTCCTTATAATGCTGTGAAAGGATCCAGGAACCCAAATCATTTGAGTGGATCACTTCCTCTTTATAAAACAAGCTTTGTTTCCAGAAGGCATCAACATTGTCAGTAAATGTTTCACCCACAGAGCTGTAGCCAGTTACGGAGGGATAACAGTCTGTTGAACTGTTCAATGTCACGTTCAGGGAGGGCGGAAATGGAGGAAAACTCGCCTCCCTGCGGACCTGGCATCCTTTCACTCCCTCCTTTCTACATTTTCCTCCTCTGTCTCTGCTGCTAAAGCCACTTTCTACCATTCTAAATTCCAAGCATCTGCCTCTAACCCTAGGAAGCTCTTTGCCACCTTCTCCTCCCTCCTGAATCCCCCCTCCTCCCTCTCTGCAGATGACTTCGTCAACCATTTTGAAAAGAAGGTCGACGACATCCGATCCTCGTTTGCTAAGTCAAACGACACCGCTGGTTCTGCTCACACTGCCCTACCCTATGCTCTGACCTCTTTCTCCCCCTCTCTCTCCAGATGAAATCTCGCGTCTTGTGACGGCCGGCCGCCCAACAACCTGCCCGCTTGACCCTATCCCCTCCTCTCTTCTCCAGACCATTTCCGGAGACCTTCTCCCTTACCTCACCTCGCTCATCAACTCATCCCTGACCGCTGGCTACGTCCCTTCCGTCTTCAAGAGAGCGAGAGTTGCACCCCTTCTGAAAAAACCTACACTCGATCCCTCCGACGTCAACAACTACAGACCAGTATCCCTTCTCTCTTTCTCTCCAAAACTCTTGAGCGTGCCGTCCTTGGCCAGCTCTACCGCTATCTCTCTCAGAATGACCTTCTTGATCCAAATCAGTCAGGTTTCAAGACTAGTCATTCAACTGAGACTGCTCTTCTCTGTATCACGGAGGCGCTCCGCACTGCTAAAGCTAACTCTCTCTCCTCTGCTCTCATCCTTCTAGACCTATCGGCTGCCTTCGATACTGTGAACCATCAGATCCTCCTCTCCACCCTCTCCGAGTTGGGCATCTCCGGCGCGGCCCACGCTTGGATTGCGTCCTACCTGACAGGTCGCTCCTACCAGGTGGCGTGGCGAGAATCTGTCTCCTCACCACGCGCTCTCACCACTGGTGTCCCCCAGGGCTCTGTTCTAGGCCCTCTCTTATTCTCGCTATACACCAAGTCACTTGGCCCTGTCATAACCTCACATGGTCTCTCCTATCATTGCTATGCAGACGACACACAATTAATCTTCTCCTTTCCCCCTTCTGATGACCAGGTGGCGAATCGCATCTCTGCATGTCTGGCAGACATATCAGTGTGGATGACGGATCACCACCTCAAGCTGAACCTCAGCAAGACGGAGCTCCTCTTCCTCCCGGGGAAGGACTGCCCGTTCCATGATCTCGCCATCACGGTTGACAACTCCATTGTGTCCTCCTCCCAGAGCGCTAAGAACCTTGGCGTGATCCTGGACAACACCCTGTCGTTCTCAACTAACATCAAGGCGGTGTCCCGTTCCTGTAGGTTCATGCTCTACAACATCCGCAGAGTACGACCCTGCCTCACACAGGAAGCGGCGCAGGTCCTAATCCAGGCACTTGTCATCTCCCGTCTTGATTACTGCAACTCGCTGTTGGCTGGGCTCCCTGCCTGTGCCATTAAACCCCTACAACTCATCCAGAACGCCGCAGCCCGTCTGGTGTTCAACCTTCCCAAGTTCTCTCACGTCACCCCGCTCCTCCGCTCTCTCCACTGGCTTCCAGTTGAAGCTCGCATCCGCTACAAGACCATGGTGCTTGCCTACGGAGCTGTGAGGGGAACGGCACCTCAGTACCTCCAGGCTCTGATCAGGCCCTACACCCAAACAAGGGCACTGCGTTCATCCACCTCTGGCCTGCTCGCCTCCCTACCACTGAGGAAGTACAGTTCCCGCTCAGCCCAGTCAAAACTGTTCGCTGCTCTGGCCCCCCAATGGTGGAACAAACTCCCTCACGACGCCAGGACAGCGGAGTCAATCACCACCTTCCGGAGACACCTGAAACCCCACCTCTTCAAGGAATACCTAGGATAGGGTAAGTAATCCTTCTCAACCCCCCTAAAAAGATTTAGATGCACTATTGTAAAGTGGCTGTTCCACTGGATGTCTTAAGGTGTATGCACCAATTTGTAAGTCGCTCTGGATAAGAGCGTCTGCTAAATGACTTAAATGTAATGTAAATGGTAGAGGGACAGATAATATGGGGCGTTTGTTGGTGTAAAGCAGAGACCCAATCAGTTCTTTAAAATCCGTCTTCAGGTGTTCTGAGCTGCCCTTCATGTCATTGAACCTCACATGAACTACCATAAACTCAATTTCCTGATACAGGTTTAACATGTCTGGGAACAGCTTATTGATGTCTTGTACTTGTGCTCCTGGATAGCACAATGTTTGTGCTCCAGGGACTGAGACATTTCTCACTGTTGAACTGCCCAATACAACGCCCGGAGAAGGGAATGGAGAAATCTGACCATGCCTACCCCTCACACAATTGGTTTAACCTTTCACAGGTTGATGAGAAGCAGGATAGCGTATATCTCCTGGAGGAAATGGCGGGAGTCTTTTAGGTTCCAGTTGTTGTTGCTAGTCAACTTTCAGTGGAGCGTCTGAGCATCTTTTAGAATCCCTCCTAAAACCTTGCCTGTTTTGTTTTGGTTGTTAGTTCCCCCTTCTGTTCGAGTGACATTTTTGTTTTTTTTTTGCAGGGGAATATTTATTTTAATTTGACCTTTAATTAACTAGGCAATTCAGTTAAGAACACATTCTTATTTAAGGAACAACTTTCAAAGCAGAATTACATTTCAATTGTTCCTCAACTGTATAGTATGATATACAATTTTGTAGCCCTGAGTCTCTACTTTTATTCAATGTTAAAAAAAAATACAATTTCAAATGATTTTGCTACATACTTCATCCAGGTGGTGGGTCACATATTTTAGCATTTTTATACCTTTATTTAACTAGACAAGTCAGTTAAGAACTAATTATTACTTTACCTTTATTTAACTAGACAAGTCAGTTAAGAACTAATTATTATTTTCAATGACGGCCTAGGAACAGTGGGTTAACTGCCTTGTTCAGCGGCAGAATGACAGATTTGAACCTTGTCAGCTCAGGGACTCGATCTTGCAGACTTTCAGTTACTAGTCCAACGCTCTAACCACTAGGCTGCTTTGGGACCATTTCTGTTGGTTTTGGGACTTGGACATTCTGACATTTATTTGGGGCTAATTTAATTGGTTTTGTGAATTTATACACTTTTAATATAATATCTGATTATTTTTCTCACTTTATTAATTTTGTCTGTTTTGCTTCAGTCACTCTCATAGGAAAACAGTATTTATTTTATATGGTAGCATAGTTTACAATCCAAGCTGATTATTACAATGTTCCCACCAGACTGTTCCCACAACCTAATGAAACATTCTGGGAACCATTAAAGAACAGACTAAATGTGTTCTGGGAACGTTCTTGTAACACCAGGTGAATGTTTTTGGCACTGTAAAGAAAAGTTGTAGAATCAGCAACACAACGGGACAGTTTGGGGAACATATATATTGTGATGTTCCCACCAGACTGTTCCCACAACCTAATGAAATATTCTGGGAACCTTTTAAAGAACAGACTAAATGTGTTCTGGGAACGTTCTTGTAACACCAGGTGAATGTTTTTGGCACTGTAAAGAAAAGTTGTAGAATCAGCAACACAACGGGACAGTTTGGGGAACATATATATTGTGATGTTCCCACCAGACTGTTCCCACAACCTAATGAAACATTCTGGGAACCATTAAAGAACAGACTAAATGTGTTCTGGGAACGTTCTTGTAACACCAGGTGAATGTTTTTGGCACTGTAAAGAAAAGTTGTAGAATCAGCAACACAACGGGACAGTTTGGGGAACATATATATTGTGATGTTCCCACCAGTTTGGGGAACATATATATTGTGATGTTCCCACCAGACTGTTCCCACAACCTAATGAAACATTCTGGGAACCATTAAAGAACAGACTAAATGTGTTCTGGGAACGTTCTTGTAACACCAGGTGAATGTTTTTGGCACTGTAAAGAAAAGTTGTAGAATCAGCAACACAACGGGACAGTTTGGGGAACATATATATTGTGATGTTCCCACCAGACTGTTCCCACAACCTAATGAAATATTCTAGGAACCATTTAAAGAACACATTACATATGTTTATAGGAACGTTCTAGCAACATCATGCAAATGTTTTATACAAACATACAAACTTTTGGGGAATATTCTATTGTGGTTGTTAAATGTTACATGAAATATCCTTGGAATGTTCTCTTAAAACACATTTGATAAATAAATATATGATATCATTCTAATGTTACATAAAACCCTAACTAGAACTTAATGGGAATCTGAGCTAACGTTCTGGGAATGTTCCCGGTTTGCTGGGGAGGAGGAAGGTATTTGTACCATAATACACGATCAGTGTGCCAGACATTATCTCTAGGCTAAAACATGAATCCTTTATTCATTACAGGTTCAAATACAAAGTTAAAATGCCTTTAGTTATTCTGCTGTAGTTATTCTGCATACAAGATACAAGAGTACATAATATTGCCTTTGACTCTCTACCACAACTAAATACAGCCATTGGAAAGACAACCTTATTCTAACTATAGATCTGATATATTCTATTTTTATTTTATTTTAGCACCTTTTGAAACATCACCGGTCCTTCCTCATCAAAACACATTTCATTATTATCATTATCATGAGAGGAGCGTGCATGTCTGTGTGTGACAGCCTGCTTGGACTCCGCCCTGTTAAAACTCTCAACGGGTGATAGCCTCGTTGACTTATCACCTGTCAATCAAATAACCACCAGTAAATCACATCAAACAACAAATAAACATCCCACCCCCCTGCCCCCAAGCCCCTCCCCCTACAGTACAACAGACCACTCACTATACTGACAGATAGTAATTGATGGTAACCCATAGTAACCATGTTACCGTAAGCGAGCACCTTATGACATAACGCCCCACTGCACCATGGGAGACAGCTGTGTTTGCGCATGACGGAGCACAGGGTTGGAAACAGCTCATCACAACTGTGTTTGTGTGTATGTGTGTGTGTGTGTGTTTGTGCGTGCGTGCGTGTGTGTGTGTGCAGCAAACTGTGTAACCCACTAGTGTGACTGACTGCTGTGTAAACCTGGATTGTCTGTGCGCCACGAGACCATGCTAGCCCACTGAACTAAAGACTAGGCTCTCTTTGGGCGCTAACCTGAGTCCTCAGGTCTCAGGCTAGTTACTCGTCATGCTGAACTACCTCCACAACGCTTAACTGTAGAACACTGACCTCTAACCCCTGACCTCTAACCCCTCTGCTACGCTGTACTTAGAGACAGTAGAAAACAAGCTGCTACCTGAAGAGAAAGAAACACTGCAAACTAATGAAACTACTGAACAAAGACCTGGTAGTGACCTGTGTGTGTGTGTGATGTGTGTGTGTGTGTGTGTGTGTGTGTAGCACCATAGATTTGATTAACAGGAGGGAGATGTAGAGGAGATTAAGCACCACTGAGTGTTGAAGCACCTTTGTCAACTAGCACCATGGAATCTGAGGTGTGAGTGACAGAGAGACTGGAAGAGAGACAGTCCATGTTGTCGGAGTATTGTTTTGTGGCTGGATAACAGGTTTAGTTTGTGATTGGTTAGCACCAGGGTTGGGGCGTATCCTGGCTTGTGATTGGTTAACACCGGGGGGCTGGAAGCTTTCTGGTTGGGCATCGGCCTGTGGGTCATGGGCTGGGCTCCAGGCTGAGAACTCTTTCAGTTGAGGTGTGTGTGTGTGTGTGTGTGTGTGTGTGTGTGTGTGTGTGTGTGTGTGTGTGTGTGTGTGTGTGTGTGTGTGTGTGTGTGTGTGTGTGTGTGTGTGTGTGTGTGTGTGTGTGTGTGTGTGTGTATGTGTGTGTGTGTATATATATGTGTGTGTGTGTGTGTGTGTGTATTAGTTGTAGGCGAAGTACTCTTTGAGTTGAGGTGTGTGTGTGTGTGTGTGTGTGTGTGTGTGTGTGTGTGTGTGTGTGTGTGTGTGTGTGTGTGTGTGTGTGTGTGTGTGTGTGTGTGTGTGTGTGTGTGTGTGTGTGTGTGTGTGTGTGTGTGTGTGTGTGTGTGTGTATTAGTTGCAGGCAAAGTACTCTTTGAGTTGAGGTGTGTGTGTGTGTGTGTGTGTGTGTGTGTGTGTGTGTGTGTGTGTGTGTGTGTGTGTCTGTGTGTGTGTGTGTGTGTGTGTATTAGTTGCAGGCGAAGTACTCTTTGAGTTGAGGTGTGTGTGTGTGTGTGTGTGTGTGTGTGTGTGTGTGTGTGTGTGTGTATATATGTGTGTGTGTGTGTGTGTGTGTGTGTGTGTGTGTGTGTGTGTGTGTGTGTGTATTAGTTGCAGGCGAAGTACTCTTTGAGTGGGGCGAAGAGGTGTCGTATGACTGGAACGCTCCAGGACCGCCCCAGCAGACGCTGTCTGGAGAGACGACTCATGTTGGACACATCTGTGTAGTGGACCGGGAACCCAAAAACCCTGCAGAGGTAAGAGGTCAGAGGTTACAAAAGCCAAAATATAAAATGAATTGAAATAGTATAACTGTTTTAGAGATAGTAGAACTAAAGTAGAGATAGTAGAACTATAGTAGAACTACAGTAGAGACAGTATAACTAAAGTAGAGATAGTAGAACTAAAGTAGAGACAGTATAACTAAAGTAGAGATAGTAGAACTATAGTAGAACTACAGTAGAGACAGTATAACTAAAGTAGATATAGTAGAACTAGAGTAGAGACAGTATAACTACAATAGAGATAGTAGAACTACAGTAGAGACAGTATAACTGTTTTACAGATAGTGTAACTAAAGTAGAGATAGCAGAACTAAAGTAGAGACAGTATAACTGTATTAGAGATAGTAGAACTACAGTAGAGACAGTATAACTGTATTAGAGATAGTATAACTAAAGTAGAGATAGTAGAAATACAGTAGAGACAGTATAACTGTATTAGAGATAGTTTAACTAAAGTAGAGATAGTAGAACTATAGTAGAACTACAGTAGAGACAGTAGAACTAAAGTAGAGATAGCAGAACTAAAGTAGAGACAGTATAAGTGTATTATAGATAGTAGAACTACAGTAGAGACAGTATAACTGTATTAGAGATAGTAGAACTAAAGTAGAGATAGTAGAAATACAGTAGAGACAGTATAACTGTATTAGAGATAGTTTAACTAAAGTAGAGATAGTAGAACTATAGTAGAACTACAGTAGAGACAGTAGAACTAAAGTAGAGATAGTAGAACTATAGTAGAACTACAGTAGAGACAGTATAACTAAAGTAGATATAGTAGAACTACAGTAGAGACAGTATAACTGTATTAGAGATAGTAGAACTACAGTAGAGACAGTATAACTGTATTAGAGATAGTAGAGCTAGATATAATATAACTAAAGTAGAAAAACAAAAGACAGTAGAACTAAAGATAGGATGACTAGAGTAGAGATGGTATAACTAGAGTAGAGACAGGAGATCTAGAATAGATACAGTAGAACTAGAACAGAGACAGTAGAACTAGAGTAGAGACAATAGAACTAGAGTAGAGATAGTAGACCTAGAGTAGAGACAGTAGAACTAAAGTAGATACAGTAGAACTAAAGTAGAGACAGTTGAACTAAAGTAGAGAAGGTAGACGTAGAGTAGAGACAGTAGACTTAGAGAAGAGACGCTATAACTAGAGTAGAGACAATAGAACTAAAGTAGAGACAGTATAACTAAAGTAGAGACAGTTGAACTAAAGTAGATACAGTAGAGCTAGAGTAGAGATAAAAGAACGAGAAGAGATAGTATAAGTAGAGTAGAGACAGTAGAACTAAAGTAGAGAGAATAGAACTCGAATAATAGAACTAGATTAGAGACAGAAAAACTAGAGTAGAGACAGTAGATCTAGAGAAGAGTCAGCAGAAGTAGAGTACAGATAATAGAACTAGAGTAGAGACGCTATAACTAGAGTAGAGACAGTAGAACTAAAGTAGAGACAGTAGAACTAAAGTAGAGACAGTTGAACTAAAGTAGATACAGTAGAGCTAGAGTAGAGATAAAAGAACGAGAAGAGATAGTATAACTAGAGTAGAGACAGTAGAACTAAAGTAGATACAGTAGAGCTAGAGTAGAGATAAAAGAACGAGAAGAGATAGTATAAGTAGAGTAGAGACAGTAGAACTAAAGTAGAGAGAATAGAACTCGAATAATAGAACTAGATTAGAGACAGAAAAACTAGAGTAGAGACAGTAGATCTAGAGAAGAGTCAGCAGAAGTAGAGTACAGATAATAGAACTAGAGTAGAGACGCTATAACTAGAGTAGAGACAGTAGAACTAAAGTAGAGACAGTTGAACTAAAGTAGATACAGTAGAGCTAGAGTAGAGATAAAAGAACGAGAAGAGATAGTATAACTAGAGTAGAGACAGTAGAACTAAAGTAGATACAGTAGAGCTAGAGTAGAGATAAAAGAACGAGAAGAGATAGTATAAGTAGAGTAGAGACAGTAGACCTTAGCTATGCGCATGTTGATCTTAGGCTTGTGTGGGGCTGCTCGGCCATGGAAACCCATTTCATGAAGCTCCCAACGAACAGTTCTTGTGTTGGCATTGCTTCCAGAGACAGTTTGGAACTCGAAAGTGATTGTTGCAACCAAGGACAGATTTTTACGCATTTCAGCACTTGAAGGTCTCGTTCTGTGAGCTTGTGTGGCCGACCACTTTGCGGCTGAGCCGTTGTTGCTCCTACATATTTCCACATAAAAAATAACAGCACTTACAGTTGACCAGGACAGCTCTAGCAGGGTAGAAATGTGATGAACTGGCTTGTTGGAAAGGTGGCATCCCATGATGGGACCATGTTGAAAGTCACTGAGCTCTTTAGTAAGGCCATTCTACTGACATTGCTTGTCTATGGAGATTGCAAGGATGTGTGCTCAATTCTATATACGTGAGCAACGAGTGTATATAAAAAAAAGCTGAAACCGTACTGCAGTGCATCTCTTCCTCATGGACTGCACCAGATTGACCAGTTCTTGCTGTGAGATGTTACCCCACTCTTCCACCAAGGCACCTGCAAGTTCCCGGACATTTCTGGGGGGAATGGCCCTAGCCCTCACCCTCCGATCCAACAGGTCCCAGATGTGCTCAATGGGATTGAGATCCGGGCTCTTCACTGGCCATAGCAGAACACTGACATTCCTGTCTTGCAGGAAATCACGCACAGAACGAGCAGTATGGCTAGTGGCAATGTCATGCTGGAGGGTCATGTCAGGATGAGCCTGCAGGAAGGGTACCACATGAGGGAGGAGGATGTCTTCCCTGTTACACACAGCATTGAGATTGCCTGCAATGACAACAAGCTCAGTCCGATTATGCTGTGACACACCGCCCCAGACCATGACGGACCCTCCATCTCCAAATCGATCTCGCTCCAGAATACAGGCCTCAGTGTAATCCTAGGCATCATTCTTTTGGTATTTTTCAGGGTCAGTAGAAAGGCCTCTTTAGTGTGCTAAGTTTTCATAATTGTGACCTTAATTGCCTTCCGTCTGTAGGCTGTTGGTGTCTTAATGACCGTTCCACAGGTGCATGTTCATTAATCGTTTATGGTTCATTGAACAAGCACGGAAAACAGTGTTTAAACCCTTTACAATGAAGATCTTTGAAGTTATTTGGATTTGAACTAATTATCTTTGAAAGACAGGGACCTGAAAAAGGGACGTTTCTTTTTTTGCTGAGTTTATATACTACCGTTCAAAGGTTTGGGGTCACTTAGAAATCTCCACATGTATTGTCCATTAAAATAACATCAAATTGATCAGAAATACGACATTGTTAATGTAGCTGGAAACGGCAGATTTTTATGGAATATCTATAGTGGGGCAAAAAAGTATTTAGTCAGCCACCAATTGTACAAGTTCTCCCACTTAAAAATATGAGAGAGGCCTGTAATTTTCATCATAGATTTTTTTCCCCCAGAAAATCACATTGTAGGATTTTTAATGAATTTATTTGCAAATTATGGTGGAAAATAAGTATTTGGTCAATAACAAAAGTTTATCTCAATACTTTGTTATATACCCTTTGTTGGCAATGACAGAGGTCAAACGTTTTCTGTAAGTCTTCACAAGATTTTCACACACTGTTGCTGGTATTTTGGCCCATTCCTCCATGCAGATCGCCTCTAGAGCAATGATGTTTTGAGGCTGTTGCTGGGCAACACGGACTTTCAACTCCCTCCAAAGATTTTCTATGGGGTTGAGATCTGGAGACTGGCTAGGCCACTCCAGGACCTTGAAATGCTTCTTGCGAAGCCACTCCTTCGTTGCCCAGGCGATGTGTTTGGGATCATTGTCATGCTGAAAGACCCAGCCACGTTTCATCTTCAATGCCCTTGCTGATGGTAGGCTTTGTTACTTTGGTCCCAGCTCTCTGCAGGTCATTCACTAGGTCCCCCCTGTGGTTCTGGGATTTTTGCTCACCGTTCTTGTGATCATTTTGACCCCACGGGGTGAGATCTTGCGTGGAGCCCCAGATCGAGGGAGATTATCAGTGGTCTTGTATGTCTTCCATTTCCTAATAATTGCTCCCACAGTTGATTTCTTCAAACCAAGCTGCTTACCTATTGCAGATTCAGTCTTCCCAGCCTGGTGCAGGTCTACAATTTAGTTTCTGGTATCCTTTGACAGCTCTTTGGTCTTGGCCATAGTGGAGTTTGGAGTGTGACTGTTTGAGGTTCTGGACAGGTGTCTTTTATACTGATAACAAGTTCAAACAGGTGCCATTAATACAGGTAACGAGTGGAGGACAGAGGAGACTCTTAAAGAAGAAGTTACAGGTCTGTGAGAGCCAGAAATCTTGCTTGTTTGTAGGTGACCAAATACTTATTTTCCACCATAATTTGCAAATAAATTCATCAAAAATCCTACAATGTGATTTTCTGTATTTTTTTTCTCATTTTGTCTGTCATAGTTGAAGTGTACCTATGATGAAAATTACAGGCCTCTCTCATCTTTTTAAGTGGGAGAACTTGCACAATTGTTGGCTGACCAAATACTTTTTTGCCCCACTGTACATAGAAGTATAGAGGCCCATTATCAGCAACCATCACTCTTGTGTTCCAATGACACGTTTAGCTAATCCAAATTTATCATTTTAAAAGGCTAATTGATCATTAGAAAACCCTTTTGCAATTATGTTAGCAGTGCTGAAAACTGTTGTTCTGATTAAAGAAACAATAAAACTGGCCTTTAGACCAGGTGAGTATCTGTACACAGCCCATCTGTAAATAGCCCACCCAACTACCACATCCCCATATTGTTATTTATTTTTGACCCAGTATCCCACATCAACGTCTGCATACCTATCAATATGGCAAAAATGTTTTGGTACCCTTCCCCAGATCTGTTCCTCGACACAATCCTGTCTCGATGGTCACTCTGACAGAGCTCCAGAGTTCCTCTGAGGAGAATGGAGAAGATTCCAGAAGCAAATGATCTCTGCAGCATTCCACCAATCAGGCCTTTATTTTAGAGTGACCAGACGGAAGCCACTCCTCAGTAAAAGGCACAGGACAGCCATCTTGGAAATTGCCAAAACTAACCTAAAGGATTCTCAGACCATGAGAAACAAGATTCTCTGGTCTGATGGAACCAAGAGTGAACTCTTTGGCCTGAATGACAAGCGTCACGCCTGGAGGAAACCTGGCAAAATTCCAACGGTGAAGCATGGTGGTGGGGATGTTTTTCCGCGCCAGCAACTCGGAGACTAGTCAAGATCGAGGGAAAGATGAACAGAGCAAAGTACAGAGATATTCTTGATGAAAACCAGCGATACTGTGCAGCGATACTTCCCATCCAACCTGACAGATCTTGAGAGGATCTGCAGAGAAGAATGTGAGAAAGTCCCCAAATACAGGTGTGCCAAGCTTGTAGCGTCAAACCCAAGAAGACTTGAGGCTGTAAACGCTGCAAAAGGTGTTTCAACAAAGTACTGAGTAAAAGGTCTGAATACTTATGTAAATGTGATTTAGGGTATTGTTTGTAGATTGATGAGGGAAAAAAACAATTTAATACATTTTAGAATAAGGCTGTAATGTAACAAAATGTAGGATAGGGGTCAGGGGTTACCTCACCATCTCAGTATAGTTAGGTTAGGGGTCAGGGGTTACTGCTCCATCTCAGTATAGTTAGGTCAGGGGTTACCTCACCATCTCAGTTTAGTTAGGTTAGGGGTCAGGGGTTACCTCACCATCTCAGTATAGTTGGGTTAGGGGTCAGGGGTTACCTCTCCATCTCAGTATAGTTAGGTTAGGGGTCAGGGGTTACTGCTCCATCTCAGTATAGTTAGGTCAGGGGTTACCTCTCCATCTCAGTATAGTTAGGTCAGGGGTAAGGTGTTACCTCTCCATCTCAGTATAGTTAGGTTAGGGGTCAGGGGTTACCTCTCCATCTCAGTATAGTTAGGTTAGGGGTCAGGGGTTACCTCTCCATCTCAGTATAGTTAGGTCAGGAGTTACCTCTTCATCTCAGTATAGTTAGGTCAAGGGTTACCTCACCATCTCAGTATAGTTACATCAGGGGTTACCTCTCCATCTCAGTATAGTTATGTCAGGGGTCAGGAGTTACCTCTCCATCTCAGTATAGTTTGGTTAGGGGTCAGGGGTTACTTCTCCATCTCAGTATAGTTAAGTCAGGGGTCAGAGGTCACCTCTCCATCTCAGTATAGTTAGGTCAGGGGACAGGGGTTACCTTTCATCTCAATATAGTTAGGTCAAGGGTCAGGCGTTACCTCTCCATCTCAGTATAGTTTGGTTAGGGGTCAGGGGTTACCTCTCCATCTCAGTATAGTTTGGTTAGGGGTTACCTTTCCATCTCATTATAGTTTGGTCAGGGGTCAGGGGTTACCTCTCCATCTCAGTATTTTGTTAGATTAGGGGTCAGGCGTTACCTCTCCATCTCAGTATAGTTTGGTCAGGGGTCAGGGGTTACCTCTCCATCTCAGTATTTTGTTAGATTAGGGGTCAGGCGTTACCTCTCCATCTCAGTATAGTTTGGTCAGGGGTCAGGGGTTACCTCTCCATCTCAGTATTTTGTTAGATTAGGGGTCAGGGGTTACCTCTCCATCTCAGTATTTTGTTAGATTAGGGGTCAGGCGTTACCTCTCCATCTCAGTATAGTTTGGTCAGGGGTTTCCTCTCCATCTCAGTATAGTTAGATTAGGGGTCAGGGGTTACCTCTCTATCTCAGTATAGTTAGATTAGGGGTCAGGGGTTACCTCTCCATCTCAGTAGTTTGTTAGATTAGGGGTCAGGCGTTACCTCTCCATCTCAGTATAGTTTGGTCAGGGGTTTCCTCTCCATCTCAGTATAGTTAGATTAGGGGTCAGGGGTTACCTCTCTATCTCAGTATAGTTAGATTAGGGGTCAGGGGTTACCTCTCCATCTCAGTAGTTTGGTCAGGGGTCAGGGGTTACATCTCCATCTCAGTATAGTTAGGTTAGGGGTCAAGGGTTACCTCTCCATCTCAGTACACCAGAGTATGTCCTCCTTGTTGTCCATGTAAACAGGGAAGTGTTGATCCTTCCCCTGCTTCACTGAGTTAGAACGCGTTGTTATTGTGCGCACCTTCCCAAACTACAACAGATAAATATAGGGTTCAGGAGGGGACCCAATTTAACCTGTCCCAAATATAACCCAAAGAACAGAAATATAGGGTTCAGGAGGGGACCCAATTTAACCTGTCCCAAATATAACCCAAAGAACAGAAATATAGGGTTCAGGAGGGGACCCAATTTACCCTGTCCCAAATATAACCCAAAGAACAGAAATATAGGGTTCAGGAGGGGACCCAATTTAACCTGTCCCAAATATAACCCAAAGAACAGAAATATAGGGTTCAGGAGGGGACCCAATTGAACCTGTCCCAAATATAACCCAAAGAACAGAAATATAGGGTTCAGGAGGGGACCCAATTGAACCTGTCCCAAATATAACCCAAAGAACAGAAATATAGGGTTCAGGAGGGGACCCAATTGACCCTGTCCCAAATATAACCCAAAGAACAGAAATATAGGGTTCAGGAGGGGACCCAATTTAACCTGTCCCAAATATAACCCAAAGAACAGAAATATAGGGTTCAGGAGGTGACTCAATTTAACCTGTCCCAAATATAACCCAAAGAACAGAAATATAGGGTTCAGGAGGGGACCCAATTTACCCTGTCCCAAATATAACCCAAAGAACAGAAATATAGGGTTCAGGAGGTGACTCAATTTAACCTGTCCCAAATATAACCCAAAGAACAGAAATATAGGGTTCAGGAGGGGACCCAATTTAACCTGTCCCAAATATAACCCAAAGAACAGAAATATAGGGTTCAGGAGGTGACTCAATTTACCCTGTCCCAAATATAACCCAAAGAACAGAAATATAGGGTTCAGGAGGGGACCCAATTTAACCTGTCCCAAATATAACCCAAAGAACAGAAATAGGACAGCACGACAGTGAATAAATGTATTGCCTCATGAACGTTTGGGGTATGAGCCCTTCTTCAATGGCTACCATTGTCACAACAACCAGACCTCACAGGTGGGCATCATGAAACATTCCCAGTCAGTACTGGCCCAATCATGGGATCCCAGCAGAGAGAGCTGTGGGGGAAACATGGCAATCAAATAAAGATCGACTGAACAAAATATTAACACAACATGTCAATGATTATTCTGGATTACAGTTGATATAAGGAAATCAGACAATTGAAATAAAATAATTCGGCCCTAATGTACCAGTACAGGGGGTACTGGTACAGAGTCAATGTGGAGGCTATATACAGGGGGTACCGGTACAGAGTCAATGTGGAGGCTATATACAGGGGGTACTGGTACAGAGTCAATGTGGAGGCTATATACAGGGGGTACCGGTACAGATTCAATGTGGAGGCTATATACAGGGGGTACCGGTACAGAGTCGATGTGGAGGCTATATACAGGGTATTACGGTACAGAGTCAATGTGGAGGCTATATACAGGGTATTATGGTACAGAGTCAATGTGGAGGCTATATACAGGGTATTACGGTACAGAGTCAATGTGGAGGCTATATACAGGGGGTACCGGCACAGAGTCAATGTGGAGGCTATATACGGGGAGTACCGGTACAGAGTCAATGTGGAGGCTATATACAGGGTATTACGGTACAGAGTCAATGTGGAGGCTATATACAGGGGGTACTGGTACAGAGTCAATGTGGAGGCTATATACAGGGGGTACCGGTACAGATTCAATGTGGAGGCTATATACAGGGGGTACCGGTACAGAGTCGATGTGGAGGCTATATACAGGGGGTACCGGTACAGAGTCAATGTGGAGGCTATATACAGGGGTTACCGGTACAGAGTCAATGTGGAGGCTATATACAGGGTGTTACGGTACATTTTTATCATGGTTGTTGTAATACCTGGTAACAGGTGATAGTTCATCATGGTTGTGAATGGAGCTCTTACGTTTGGTCTTACATAATAAAAGTTCCAGGAACACTACAGGAGATATTAAACATGTTACATGTTATTCTAACCTTTATCCTTAGTGAGGATGGATAACAATTCCCTCTGATCATGGTGCAACAGTGGACACAGTTGTGACAAGGGAATACCATCAGGAATAATAGACACAATGTGATATAACATCTGGCAGTCCAACGGACAAATCTGGGTTTGCCGGATGCCAGTATAATGCTACCTGCATAGTGCCAACTGTAAAGTTTGGTGGTGGAGGAATAATGGTCTGGGGCTGTTTTTCATGGTTCAGGCCCCTTAGTTCCAGTGAGGGGAAATCTTAACGCTACAGCATACAATGGCATTCTAGACAATTCTGTGCTTCCAACTTTGTGGCAACAGTTTGGGGAACGCCCTTTCCTGTTTCAGCATGACAATGCCGCCGTGCACAAAGCGAGGTCCATACAGAAGCTATTTGTTGAGATTGGTGTGATTGGTGTGGAAGAGCTTGACTGGCCTGAACAGAGACCTGACCTCAACCCTATTGTACACCTTTGGGATGAATTGGAACGCCGACTTTGAGCCAGGCCTAATCGGCCAACATCAATGCCCGACCTCACTAATGCTCTTGTGGCTGAATGGAAGCAAGTCCCCGCAGCAATGTCCCAACATCTAGTGGAAAGCCTTCCCAGAAGAGTGGATGCTGTTATAGCAGCAAAGGGGGGACAAACTCCATATTAACTCCATATTAATGCC
The DNA here is from genome assembly GCF_023373465.1 of Oncorhynchus keta. Lineage (NCBI taxonomy): Eukaryota > Metazoa > Chordata > Actinopteri > Salmoniformes > Salmonidae > Oncorhynchus > Oncorhynchus keta. The sequence goes on along the minus strand of NC_068439.1, from coordinate 85,270,835 downwards.
TTTGTTTTTAGAATGAGATGTTCAACGAGCAAGTGTACACATACTTTTGGTCATGTAGTGTATGATCGACCTTGAAATAGGACCGTAGGTTTTTTGTAGTAGGTTCTAAATAGGCCAAACATTTAGGTAATTACATCATAATGTAAAGCAATTGTGTGTCTGTATTAGACTGTCACCTCCACAGCTCTCTCTGTTGGGATCTCTTGATGGGCCAATACTTACAGGGAATTTAGAATCATGCCACCTGTGTAGTATAGTTGTTGTGATGTTGATTGCAATTGCCTTGCATGCTAAAGAAGGGCTCATACCGGAAACGTTCATGCAGCAATACAAGATTACTTACTGGAGTCCTATTTCTGTTCATACACACAGACGCGTTACCTTGGCTGTGCGTCCGTGCTCCAGACAGTCTTGTAGTTCCAATCTATCATTCACCATGGCTGTGAGAGGACTGGACATAGACATGATTACTGTTACACTGCTGTTTCATCATTATTCTGGTTATTCTGATTCAGTGTGTCTTACCGCCCCATGCCTGGCAGGTTTCCCCAAAAGTATCTGGCGCGGTGAGCAGCAGACACTTCTTTGGCATCGATCATCACTGGGTTACACTGGAAAACACACACAGTTAGACAGTATTGTCCTCAGCAACGCTCCACAGACAACAATGAATACATGATGTACCTCTCATGGCCAAATGGGGGCAGCAACGCTCCACAGGCGTCCATGATGTCGCTCTTATTGCTGGTGATTCTCTGATCCACCTCTACGTAGACGACACCATTCTGTATACTTCTGGCCCTTCTTTGGACACCTTGTTAACTAACCTCCAGATGTGCTTCAATGCCATACAACTCTCCTTCCGTGGCCTCCAACTGCTCTTAAATGCAAGTAAAACTAAATGCATGCTCTCCTTCCAGACTCACATTAAAACCTGTTGTGACTAGGGGGCAGTATTTTCATTTTTTTTTTTTAAAAGCTGTTCCCGTAGTAAACGGGATATTTTGTCAGGACAAGATGCTAGAATATTTGACAGCTTAGGATAGAAAACACTCTAATGTTTCCAAAACTGTAAAGATATTGTCTGAGTATAACAGAACTGATGTTGGAGGCGAAAGCCTGAGAAAAATCCAATCCGGAAGTGCCCCATGTTTTGAAAGCGCTGCGTTCCAATGAGTCCCTATTGAGCTGTGAATGGGCTATCAACCAGATTACTTTTTCTACATATTCCCCAAGGTGTCTACAGCATTGTGACGTAGTTTTACGCATTTATGTTGAAGAATACCCGTAAGCGGCTACATTGCGCAAGTGGTCACCTGATGCTGCCAGAGAGATTCTCGCGTAAAATACAGAGGTAGCCATTACTCCAATCGGTCCTACTGAAAAACTAATTGTCCCGATGGATATATTATCGAATAGATATTAGAAAAACACCTTGAGGATTGATTATAAACAACGTTTGCCATGTTTCTGTCTATATTATGGAGCTAATTTGGAATATTTTTCGCCGTTTTCGTGACTGCAATTTCCGGTCGATTTCTCAGCCAAACGTGAAGAACAAAAGGAGCTATTTCGCCTACAAAAATAATATTTTTGGAAAAAAGGAACATTTGCTATCTAACTGGGAGTCTCGTGAGTGAAAACATCCAAAGCTCATCAAAGGTAAACTATTTAATTTGATTGCTTTTCTGACTTCCGTGACCAAGTTACCTGCTGCTAGCTGGACAAAATGCTATGCTAGGCTATCGATAAACTTACACAAATGCTTGTCTAGCTTTGGCTGTAAAGCATATTTTGAAAATCTGAGATGACAGGGTGATTAACAAAAGGCTAAGCTGTGTCTCAATATATTTCATTTGTGATTTTCATGAATAGGAATATTTTCTAGGGATATTTATGTCCGTTGCGTTATGCTAATTAGTGCCAGGCGATGATTACTCTCCCGCATGCAGGATGGGGAGTCACTAGAGTCACTACTACATCTCCAATCCAAAATGAAATCTAGAATCGGCTTCCTATTTTGCAACAAAGAATCCTTCACTCATACTGCCAAACATACCCTCGTAAAACTGACCATCCTACCGATCCTTGACTTCGGCGATGTCATTTACAAAATAGCCTCCAACACTCTACTCAACAAATTGGATGAAAGTCTATCACAGGGCCATCTGTTTTGGCACCAAAGCCCCATATACTCTACACCACTGCGACCTGTACACTCTCGTTGGCTGGCCCTCGTCGCCAAACCCACTGGCTCCAGGTCATCTACAAGTCTTTGCTAGGTAAAGCCCCGCCTTATATCAGTTCACTGGTCACCATAGCAGCACCCACGCGCTCCAGCAGGTATATCTCTCTGGTCACTCCCAAAGCCAATTCTTCCTGTTCTTCCAGTTCTCTGCTGCCAATGACTGGAACGAACTGCAAAAATCACTGAAGCTGGAGACTCATATCTCCCTCTCTAGCTTCAAGCACCAGCTGTCAGAGCAGCTCACAGATCATTGCACCTGAACATAGTCCATCTGTAAATAGCCCATCTGTAAATAGTCCATCTGTAAAAGCCCATCTGTAAATAGTCCATAGCCCATCTGTAAATAGTCCATCTGTAAATAGCCCATCTGTAAAAATCTGTAAATAGCCCATCTGTAAATAGCCCATCTGTAAATCTGTAAATAGCCCATCTGTAAATAGCCCATCTGTAAATAGCCCATCTGTAAATAGCCCATCTGTAAACAGCCCATCTGTAAATAGCCCATCTGTAAATAGTCCATCTGTAAATAGCCCATCTGTAAATAGTCCATCTGTAAATAGTCCATAGCCCATCCAACTACCTCTTCCCATAATGTATTGATTTATTTAGCTCCTTTGCACCCCAGTACCTCAACTTGCACATTAATCTTCTGTTAATTGATTTGCTAATTGAGTGACTATCAGTGACTGACATAAAAAGAGAAAAACTGCTAATGCACAATCACATTTATTATATTGATTGATGCAACAGTAAGTTCAGACCCCGACTGAGTTATTTTTTGGTGGGGGGAGATTGATCTTGAAGGCCGCATATCACCATATCACCAGTTGCCCATCCCTGCTCTAGAGCAAATGCCCAATCAACATTAATGTGTGTGCGTGCATGTGTGTGTACCTCAAGGAATCGTGAGATGTCTCTCTTGTCGCTGATCCCCATGGCAACAACATTCTCAAAGAGCCAGAAGAATGGTCGGTGGTCGTCTGGTTTGGGACGGGCCTCGTGGAGCAGCCGGTAAAACTCAAAGAACAGCCGTCCAGTACCCTCTGTGGGGTGGACCCAGACTTTATTATGAGGGACATTTCACAGGAAGATACTGATGAAATGTGAAAAACACCCACCGAAGAGTCCTTTCCTGGCGGGGTTGACGATGGACAGATCATTACAGGGACTTCCTCCAATCACCAGGTCAAACGGACCCCAGTCCTGGATCTACAGACAGAAACTTTGGTGTTAAGTCAGTAGCCTTGTCTGAACCAGACCACAGGACACTAGTCTGTGTCCTGTTTCTGTAGTGAGACAGCTTGATGTACAGGACACCCCCTGGACAGGACACTAGTCTACCTCCTGTTTCCATAGTGAGACAGCTTGATGTACAGGACACCCCCTGGACAGGACACTAGTCTACCTCCTGTTTCCATAGTGAGACAGCTTGATGTACAGGACACCCCCTGGACAGGACACTAGTCTACCTCCTGTTTCCATAGTGAGACAGCTTGATGTACAGGACACCCCCTGGACAGGACACTAGTCTACCTCCTGTTTCCATAGTGAGACAGCTTGATGTACAGGACACCCCCTGGACAGGACACTAGTCTACCTCCTGTTTCCATAGTGAGAATGTAAAGATGGCACCAGAGGGGATGGCTGCCGTTTTATTGACTCTTAACCAACCGTGCTCTTTTGTTTGTTTTTTCGCATTATTTGTAATTTATTTTGTACATAATGTTGCTGCTACCATCTCGTATGACCAAAAAGAGTTTCTGGAAATCATAACAGCGATTACTCACCTTGGACTGAAAGAAGAATTTCTCTTTAATGAGTCGGCCATGAATAACATACAGCTGGCTGTTATACACTGATAGAACAGCAGCCTCTGGTAAGACAAGGGGTGATGGTCTATACACTGTATCAGCAGGATAGAACAGCAGCCTCTGGTAAGACAAGGGGTGATGGTCTATGTATATTTGTAAACAACAGCTGGTGCACGATATCTAAGGAAGTCTCAAGGTTTTGCTCACCTGAGGTAGAGTATCTCATGATAAGCTGTAGACCATACTATTTACCTAGAGAGTTTTCATCTGTATTTTTCGCAGCTGTTCACATACCAGCTCAGTCAGAGGCTGGCACTAAAACCGCACCAAATGAGCTGTATTCCGCCATAAGCAAAGGGGAAAACGCTCATCCAGAGGCGGCACTCCTAGTGGCCGGGGTCTTTAATGCAGGGAAACTTGAATCCGTTTTACCTGATTTCTACCAGCATGTTAAATGTGCAACCAGAGGGGAAAAAAACCTCTAGACAACATTTACTCCACATACAGAGACGCATACAAAGCTCTCTCACCCTCCATTTGGAAAATCTGACCATAATTACATCCTCCTGATTCCTGCTTACAAGCAAAAATTAAAGCAGGAATCACCAGTTACTCTGTCAATAAAAAAGTGGTCAGATGAAGCAGAGGAGGAAAGAGGAGGGAAGAGGAGGAGGAGGGGAGGAGAGGAAAAGAGGAGGAAAGAGGAGGAGAAGAGGAGGTTGGAAGAAGAGGAGAGAAGTGGCGGAGGAGAGGAGAAGAGGAGGAGGGAAGGAAAGGAGGAGAGCAGAAGAGGATAGAAGAGAGAAGACTCACGTGTTTGCGCGTGACGTTGCGTACGTCTCCAACATACATGATGGAACCATGGTGACGTACGATCCCCACGGTGATAGAATCCTCACACACCTCTGAAGCCACGTACCTGTCCACCTGAATACCTAGGTCCCTGAGCACCAACAGACCTAGCAATCTCACACACACACACACACACACACACACACACACACACACACACACACACACACACACACACACACATATACATATATATATTTTTAAATACACAAAAAACATACCACACGCACGCACACACACACACACACACACACTGGTGTTCTGACCTGTGGCGATACCGTCGAACAGAGAGAGGACTCTGATTGGCTGTCTCCTCTCAGCTGCTACAGGAGGGTACAACCTGGCTGCCTCCTAGAAGAGGATTGAGAGGGGAGAGGGATTCAATGTCATCCTTGTGATCCTCAGCCATAAAACATTTATAGATGTTTACATGTTTTAATGTGTTGGTCTAAAGCAGGGGTATCAAACTGGTTCTCCGTTCCACATAACTGGTTCCCCGTTCCACGCACACCTTACTCAACTATGCAACTAATCAGCAAATGTGCCAAATCTAAATGTGGGTTTTTTATCAGAAATGCCTTCTGGAACATGTGAACTTTTGTGTGTTTTAATAACAGACTTGTATGCCATCTGTAAATACAATTGTTAAATTATGAGCCTTGTTGATTTAGCCATCGAAAAAGTCAGCAACCTTCCCACTAGCAATGATTGGCTGAGATAATGAGTGGGCTGGACATGCCGATAGATGAGTTCGGATTGGTCTGCCATGTAGCACGCTTCTGTCTATTTGAGTTGGTCAGTATGTATAGGTAATGCTGTCTAACGCAGCTTTTTAAAAATGTATTGTGTAGTAAAACTTAACAAAAAGACTCCAGTATCCATGTCAATAGAATGTCACTGCAACAAGTATTTCACAGCAGTCTAGTCTGACCGAGCCTACTTGCGGGGGTGCGTTGAAACGTAAATTCACTCGGGCTATTTTCTCAGATTTCACAGCAGTCTAGTCTGACCGAGCCTACTTGGGGTGCGTTCGTAAATTCACTCGGGCTATTTTCTCAGATTTCACAGCAGTCTAGTCTGACCGAGCCTACTTGGGGTGCGTTCGTAAATTCACTCGGGCTATTTTCTCAGATTTCACAGCAGTCTAGTCTGACTGTGCCAGAGCCGTAAAATAACGGATTAATTTACGAACGCTCAACATTTGTTGAATATGGCCGTTGTCAGTAAACGTCGGCATAAAAGTGTTATTAAATTGTTGCCAGGATCACAGTTACAGTCACCAACACCCTGGATAACATGAAAACAGCCTAACCAGCTCTGCTAGGTGAGTAAAATGGTCAGAGTTTGGGTGGGGGGCTAAAGTTTAAGATTATTCTTATGGCATTGCACACGATCAGTGTGAACCAGAGTGACTTGACACAACGGGCCAAGCAAGCTGTACAAACAGAAAATAGGTCATCCTGTCTAAACGCTGTTTTAAAAAAAATGGATTGCTTAGTAGAACTGCATAAGTGTTGCTCTCCACTTTTAGAGTGAGAGGAAATGGAGAAAACACCTGCTTCAAACTAAGGGCTTAACCACGGCAACCGTGACAGAGAGGGAGAAGTGTACATCCATGAATATGGGTAAAATAGTTTAGCTAGCTACATTTTCAGATATGACACGTTTCTAATTTTGTCAGAAAGTCGTTTTCATTTCAAGTTAAAGTGTACTGTTAGCTAGCTAGATAACGTTAGCTGGTTGGTTAGCTAGCTAACATTACGTGTATGATCTGTGTAGTAATATTATTCGTATCTCAGAGCCATTTCCTTGGCTAGTTATAGCCTAATGTTAGCTGTCTAACATTGAACCTGGTTGGTTAGCTACCTGTAGATTCACGCTTTTTAAATATTTTTTTTTTATTTATTTAACCTTTATTTAATTTAGGCAAGCCAGTTAAGAATACATTCTTATTACAATGACGGCCTACCAACAGGCAAAAATCCTCCTGCGTGGACGATGGCTGGGATTAAAAATAAAACAATAAAACACACACATCACAACAACACAACACTACATAAAGAGAGATCTAAGACAACAACGCAACACTACATAAAGAGAGATCTAAGACAACAACACAACACTACATAAAGAGAGATCTAAGACAACAACACAACACTACATAAAGAGAGATCTAAGACAACAACACAACACTACATAAAGAGAGATCTAAGACAACAACACAACACTACATAAAGAGAGATCTAAGACAACAACACAACACTACATAAAGAGAGATCTAAGACAACAACACAACACTACATAAAGAGATCTAAGACAACAACACAACACTACATAAAGAGAGATCTAAGACAACAACACAACACTACATAAAGAGAGATCTAAGACAACAACACAACACTACATAAAGAGAGATCTAAGACAACAACACAACACTACATAAAGAGAGATCTAAGACAACAACACAACACTACATAAAGAGAGATCTAAGACAACAACACAACACTACATAAAGAGAGATCTAAGACAACAACACAACACTACATAAAGAGAGATCTAAGACAACAACACAACACTACATAAAGAGAGATCTAAGACAACAACACAACACTACATAAAGAGAGATCTAAGACAACAACACAACACTACATAAAGAGAGATCTAAGACAACAACACAGCATGCTAGCAACACAATATGGCAGCAGCACAAAACATGGTACAAACATTATTTGGCACAGACAACAGCACAAAGGGCAAGAAGGTAGAGACAACAATACATCACACAAACCAGCCACAACTGTCAATCCATGATTGAGTCTTTGAATGAAGAGATTGAGATAAAACTGTCCAGTTTGAGTGTTTGTTCCAGCTTGTTCCAGTCACTAGCTGCAGCGAACTGTAAAGAGGAGCGACCCAGAGATGTGATGCTTTGGGGACCTTTAACAAAATGTGACTGGAAGAACAGGCGTTATACAGTTGAAGTCGGAAGTTTACATACACCTTCGCGAAATACATTTAAACTCAGTTTCTCACAATTCCTGACACTTAAACCTAGTAAAAATTCCCTGTCTTAGGTCAGTTAGGATCACCACTTTATTTTAACAAACTTCTACAGATGCACAATCGAGAGCATCCTGTCGGGCTGTATCACCGCCTGGTACGGCAACTGCTCCGCCCACAACCGTAAGGCCCTCCAGAGGGTAGTGAGGTCTGCACAACGCATCACCGGGGGCAAACTACCTGCCCTCCAGGACACCTACACCACCCGATGTCACAGGAAGGCCATAAAGATCATCAAGGACAACAACCACCCGAGCCACTGCCTGTTCACCCTGCTATCATCCAGAAGGCGAGGTCAGTACAGGTGCATCAAAGCTGGGACCGAGAGACTGAAAAACAGCTTCTATCTCAAGGCCATCAGACTGTTAAACAGCCACCACTAACATTGAGTGGCTGCTGCCAACACACTGACTCAACTCCAGCCACTTTAATAATGGGAATTGATGTAAAATATATCACTAGCCACTTTAAACAATGCTACTTAATATAATGTTTACATACCCTACATTATTTATCTCATATGCATACGTATATACTGTACTCTATATCATCTACTGCATCTTTATGTAATACATGTATCACTAGCCACTTTAAACTATGCCACTTTGTTTACATACTCATCTCATATGTATATACTGTACTCAATACCATCTACTGTATCTTGCCTATGCCGCTCTGTACCATCACTCATTCATATATCTTTATGTACATATTCTTTATCCCCTTACACTGTGTATAAGACAGTAGTTTTGGAATTGTTAGTTAGATTACTCGTTGGTTATTACTGCATTGTCGGAACTAGAAGCACAAGCATTTCGCTACACTCGCATTAACATCTGCTAACCATGTGTATGTGACAAATAAAATTTGATTTGATTTGATGCTGCCACCCACGTGCTTCACGGTTGGGATGGTGTTCTTAGGTTTGCAAGCCTCCCCCTTTTTCCTCCAAACATAAAAATGGTCATTATGGCCAAATATGTTTATTTTTAATTCATCAGACCAGAGGATATTTCTCCAAAAAGTACGATCTTTGTCCCCATGTGCAGTTGCAAACCGTAGTCTGTCTTTTTTATGGCGGTTTTGGAGCAGTGGCTTCTTCCTTGGTGAGCAGCCTTTCAGGTTATGTCGATATAGGACTCATTTTACTGTGGATATAGATACTTTTGTACCTGTTTCCTCCGGTATCTTCACAAGGTCCTTTGCTGTTGTTTTGGGATTGATATGCACTTTTCGCACCAAAGTACGTTCATCTCTAGGAGACAGAACACGTCTCCTTCCTAAGCAGTATGACGGTTGCGTGGTCCCATGGTGTTTATACTTGTGTGCTATTGTTTGACTCAATTGATGTCAAGTAGCCTATCAGAAGCTTCTAAAGCCATGACATAATTTTCTGGAATTTTCAAAGCTGTTTAAAGGCACAGTCAGCTTAGTGTATGTACACTTCTGACCCACTGGACTTGTGATACAGTGAATTATAAGTTAAATAATCTGTCTGTAAACAATTGTTGGAAAAATGACTCGTGTCATATACAAAGAAGATGTCCAAACCGACTTTCCAAAACTATAGTTTGTTAACAAGAAATTTGTGGAGTGGTTGAAAAATGACTTTTAATGACTCCAACCTAAGTGTATGTAAACTTCCAACTTCAACTGTATGTGGAGGATGAGGGCTGCAGTAGGTATCTCAGATAGGAGGGAGTGAGGACTAAGAGGGTTTTATAAATAAGCATCAACCAGTGGGTCTTGCGACGGGTATACAGAGATGACCAGTTTACAGAGGAGTATAGAGTGCAGTGATGTGTCCTATAAGGAGCATTGGTGGCAAATCTGATGGCCGAATGGTAAAGCACATCTAGCAGCTCGAGAGCACCTTTACCTGCCAATTTATAAATTACGTCTCCGTAATCTAGCATGGGTAGGATGGTCATCTGAATCAGGGTTAGTTTGGCAGCTGGGGTGAAAGATGAGTGATTACGATAAAGGGAACCAAGTCTAGATTTAACCTTAGCTAGCTAGCTACATGTCATAACAAAAGACTCCACTATGCAAGTATCCATTTCAATAGAATATGAATGATGTCACTGCGACAGCTACTGGCTATCTACTCTGATTTCAGATCTCATCTGTGTGTCAGAGCGCAGAATAACTGTTGAATTTACAAACGCTCAACACCTGTTGAATATGGCCGGTGTCAGTAAAAGTTGGCAAAAAAGTGTTTGTTGCCAGCAGCACAGTTGCAGTCACCAATACTCTGGATAACATAAAAACAACTTAACCAGCTCTGCGAGGGCGAATAAAATGGTCAGAGTGAGCTGTTCTCTCATTTCTGTCTGGAAGTAGCTAGCAAGCTAGCCAACGTTAGCCAGTTAGCTTGGGTGCTTGACTGCAGTTGTTAGGACAGAACGCTCGGATCAACCCTTAAAGGGCTGGGTGGGGCTAAAGCTTAAGAGGGTGTGAACAATGCTGAATGGGTGTAGACAAAGAAGAGTTCTCCAGTAGGCACCAAAACATTCAAAGGCCATTTTCTCAAAAATGAGGTTACAAGTTAATCAACGTTCAAAGCAGAATTATTTTCCCATTGTTCCTCAACTGTAGTGTTTGATTTACCCTTTTCTAGCTCTGAGACTCTACTTCCATCCAATGTAAAACAAAAACTTTTGCTAAATAAGACCGAATCGAGCTGATCGGTCACATATGTGGAACGGGGACCAGTTATGTGGAACGGGGGACCAGTTATGTGGAACGGGGGACCAGTTATGTGGAACGGGGGACCAGTTATGTGGAACGGGGGAACAGTTATGTGGAACGGGGGACCAGTTATGTGGAACGGGGGACCAGTTATGTGGAACGGGGGATCAGTTATGTGGAACGGGGGACCAGTTATGTGGAACGGGGGACCAGTTATGTGGAACGGGGGAACAGTTATGTGGAACGGGGATCAGTTATGTGGAACAGAGGGGACCAGTTATGTGGAACGGGGATCAGTTATGTGGAACGGGGGACCAGTTATGTGGAACGGGGACCAGTTATGTGGAACGGGGACCAGTTATGTGGACGGGGACCAGTTATGTGGAACGGGACCAGTTATGTGGAACGGGGACCAGTTATGTGGAACGGGGACCAGTTATGTGGAACGGGGACCAGTTATGTGGAACGGGGACCAGTTATGTGGAACGGGGACCAGTTATGTGGAACGGGGGACCAGTTATGTGGAACGGGGACCAGTTATGTGGAACGGGGACCAGTTATGTGGAACGGGGACCAGTTATGTGGAACGGGGACCAGTTATGTGGAACGGGGACCAGTTATGTGGAACGGGGACCAGTTATGTGGAACGGGGACCAGTTATGTGGAACGGGGACCAGTTATGTGGAACGGGACCAGTTATGTGGAACGGGGACCAGTTATGTGGAACGGGGAACAGTTATGGGGACCAGTTATGTGGAACGGGACCAGTTATGTGGAACGGGGACCAGTTATGTGGAACGGGGACCAGTTATGTGGAACGGGGACCAGTTATGTGGAACGGGGGACCAGTTATGTGGAACGGGGGACCAGTTATGTGGAACGGGGACCAGTTATGTGGAACGGGGACCAGTTATGTGGAACGGGGACCAGTTATGTGGAACGGGGACCAGTTATGTGGAACGACGGGGGGACCAGTTATGTGGAACGGGGACCAGTTATGTGGAACGGGGACCAGTTATGTGGAACGGGGACCAGTTATGTGGAACGGGGACCAGTTATGTGGAACGGGGACCAGTTATGTGGAACGGGGGACCAGTTATGTGGAACGGGGACCAGTTATGTGGAACGGGGACCAGTTATGTGGAACGGGGACCAGTTATGTGGAACGGGACCAGTTATGTGGAACGGGGACCAGTTATGTGGAACGGGGACCAGGGGGGGACCAGTTATGTGGAACGGGGACCAGTTATGTGGAACGGGGGACCAGTTATGTGGAACGGGGACCAGTTATGTGGAACGGGGACCAGTTATGTGGAACGGGGACCAGTTATGTGGAACGGGGACCAGTTATGTGGAACGGGGACCAGTTATGTGGAACGGGGACCAGTTATGTGGAACGGGGACCAGTTATGTGGAACGGGGACCAGTTATGTGGACGGGGGACCAGTTATGGGACCAGTTATGTGGAACGGGGACCAGTTATGTGGAACGGGGACCAGTTATGTGGAACGGGGACCAGTTATGTGGAACGGGGACCAGTTATGTGGAACGGGGACCAGTTATGTGGAACGGGGACCAGTTATGTGGAACGGGGACCAGTTATGTGGAACGGGGGACCAGTTATGTGGAACGGGGGACCAGTTATGTGGAACGGGGACCAGTTATGTGGAACGGGGGACCAGTTATGTGGAACGGGGGACCAGTTATGTGGAACGGGGACCAGTTATGTGGAACGGGGACCAGTTATGTGGAACGGGGACCAGTTATGTGGAACGGGGACCAGTTATGTGGAACGGGGACCAGTTATGTGGAACGGGGACCAGTTATGTGGAACGGGGGACCAGTTATGTGGAACGGGGGACCAGTTATGTGGAACGGGGACCAGTTATGTGGAACGGGGGACCAGTTATGTGGAACGGGGACCAGTTATGTGGAACGGGGACCAGTTATGTGGAACGGGGACCAGTTATGTGGAACGGGGACCAGTTATGTGGAACGGGGACCAGTTATGTGGAACGGGGACCAGTTATGTGGAACGGGGACCAGTTATGTGGAACGGGGACCAGTTATGTGGAACGGGGGACCAGTTATGTGGAACGGGGACCAGTTATGTGGAACGGGGACCAGTTATGTGGAACGGGGAACAGTTATGTGGAACGGGACCAGTTATGTGGAACGGGGACCAGTTATGTGGAACGGGGACCAGTTATGTGGAACGGGGACCAGTTATGTGGAACGGGGGACCAGTTATGTGGAACGGGGACCAGTTATGTGGAACGGGGGACCAGTTATGTGGAACGGGGACCAGTTATGGTGGAACGGGGACCAGTTATGTGGAACGGGGGACCAGTTATGTGGAACGGGGACCAGTTATGTGGAACGGGGACCAGTTATGTGGAACGGGGACCAGTTATGTGGAACGGGGGACCAGTTATGTGGAACGGGGACCAGTTATGTGGAACGGGGACCAGTTATGTGGAACGGGGGAACAGTTATGTGGAACGGGGGACCAGTTATGTGGAACGGGGACCAGTTATGTGGAACGGGGGACCAGTTATGTGGAACGGGGGACCAGTTATGTGGAACGGGGGACCAGTTATGTGGAACGGGGGACCAGTTATGTGGAACGGGGACCAGTTATGTGGAACGGGGGACCAGTTATGTGGAACGGGGGACCAGTTATGTGGAACGGGGAACAGTTATGTGGAACGGGGACCAGTTATGTGGAACGGGGGACCAGTTATGTGGAACGGGGAACAGTTATGTGGAACGGGACCAGTTATGTGGAACGGGGACCAGTTATGTGGAACGGGGACCAGTTATGTGGAACGGGGACCAGTTATGTGGAACGGGGGAACAGTTATGTGGAACGGGGACCAGTTATGTGGAACGGGGGACCAGTTATGTGGAACGGGGGACCAGTTATGTGGAACGGGGACCAGTTATGTGGAACGGGGATCAGTTATGTGGAACGGGGACCAGTTATGTGGAACGGGGGACCAGTTATGTGGAACGGGGACCAGTTATGTGGAACGGGGACCAGTTATGTGGAACGGGGGACCAGTTATGTGGAACGGGGGACCAGTTATGTGGAACGGGGGACCAGTTATGTGGAACGGGGACCAGTTATGTGGAACGGGGGATCAGTTTGATACCCCTGCTTTAGACCAACACATTAAAACATGTAAACATCTCTACGTGACCTTTGACTTACAAATTCCTGTTCATGGTTGTTAGCGAAGAACACCTGTAGTCGTGACGGCCAGTCGTCGCGTCGTCGTAGTAACCCGTGTGTGTTGTGTGTTTCACACATGTAGCAGTTCCAGGGGTCCTCTCTGATCGCAGCTGACGCCGAACCCAAACCCACCAAAAGATCCACACACTCCACACAGAAACACCTAAACACACACACATGCACACATACATCATAAAATGCAAGAATAGGAAATAGTCCTAGAGACAACAGAACTAGAATCTACAACAGAGAGGTATATTTTCTGGATGACGTAAATATTAACTGGCTTTCATCAAGCCCTCAAGAAAAAGTTTCAAACAGTAACCAGTGCCTAAACCCTGGTTAAGGATATCAGTTAACCTACCAGCGTAGATATAAACAGCACAAGAATGAAATCCTCAACATGTATTGATCACATCTTTACTAAAGCGGCACATATTTCGCTTCAAGGCAGTATCCAAATCCATAGGATGTAGTGATCACAGTATAGTAGCCATATCTATGAAAACCAAAGTTCCAAAGGCTGGGCCTATAATATAGGGTATAAGAGGTCATACATTACATTTTATAGTGATTCATATGTTGATGATGTAAAGAATATTTGTTATTCCAGTTACTAATAATTACTATGAAAATGTAAAAACTATTCAATAAAAAAAATGTGACTAATTTCAGGAAACTAGGTGCATGTAGTGCACTACTTCACAGGAAAGACATTTGAACGTAAACTTTTATTTATTTATTTATCAATCAATAAGTAAACTTTTTTTTTTTTTATCTAAATGCTTTTTTTTTGCGGAAATGCATTCTGGAAAATGTGAACTTTCATGTGCCTTAATAACAAACGTATACGCCATCTGTAAATACGAATAAAATTGTTAAACTACAAGCCTAGTTGGTTTAGCCACAGAAAAAGTCAGGAACCTTCCCGCTAGCCATGATTGGCTGAGATAATGCACATGCCGATAGATGAGTTCGGATTGGTCTGCCATGTAGCATGCTTCTCAGTATGTGTAGGTAATCCTTTCTAACGCAGCTGTTTGAAAAATATCACGTAGTAGAACTGAAAAGGTGTTGCTCTCCACTTTCTGGAGAACCGAGTTTTGAAATCAGTGGAATTTGAGAATGATAGCTAAGGAGATGGAGAAAATTCTGGCGTTTGATTGCAAATATGCAGACAGAGTCGAAAAGAGATCACACATGCTGTTGTATTAAACACTTGTCTCCAGCTTACATCTTCAATCTCAGGCAACCATGACATCCGTGACAGAGAGGGAGAAGCACCCATTCATGTATAAGGGTAATTTTATTTTATTTGACCTTTATTTAACTAGGCAAGTCAGTTAAAATGACGGCCTAGGAACAGTGGGTTAACTGCCTGTTCAGGGGCAGAACAACAGATTTGTACCTTGACAGCTCGGGGGTTTGAACTTGCAGCCTTCCGGTTACTAATCCAACGCTCTATTGTTCCTCAACTGTAGTGTATAATATACAATTTTCTAGCTATGATTCTCTACTTTTATCCAATGTAAAAAACACAATTTCAAATGTTGCTACATAAGATCGAGCCGGTCGGTCACAAATTGTATGATTGAGAAAGATGAAGCAAAAGGAATGTCAAATAAGTTTGGCTGCACAACCGATTGGCAAATTGAGAAATCATATGACTGAACTGAATAAAAAGAAGAACATATACTATGAAACAAAGATGAATGATAGTGTCAAAAGCATTGGAGCTTTTGATTTATGAAAAGTGAATGTAGAAGAGGGGAAATAATTATTGTCTATCAACAATGACAAGCCACCTGGATCTGACAACTTGAATGCGAAATTACTGAGGAAACTAGAGGACGATATTGCCACTCTTATTTGCCACAATCTAAGCATACTAGAAAGTGTGCCCTTAGACTTGGAGGGAAGCAAAATTCATTCCACTACCTAAGAATAGTAAAGCCCCCTAGAGATAGTAGAACTACACTAAATATAGTAGAACTACACTAAATATAGTAGAACTACACTACATATAGTATAACTACAGTAAATATAGTAGAACTGGAGTAGAGATAGTAGAACTACAGTAAATATATTATAACTACAGTATAGATAGTAGAACTACATTAAATATAGTAGAACTACAGTAAATCATAGTATAACTAGAGTAGAGACAGAACTAGAGTAGAGATAGTAGAACTACAGTAAATATAGTATAACTACAGTAGAGATAGTAGAACTACAGTAAATATAGTATAACTACAGTAGAGATAGTAGAACTACAGTAAATATAGTATAACTACAGTAGACACTAGAACTAGAGAACAGATAATTACGATAGACAGTAGAACTACAGTAGAGATAGTAGAACTACAGTAGAGATAGTAGAACTACAGTAAATATAGTATAACTACAGTAGAGATAGTAGAACTACAGTAAATATAGTATAACTACAGTAAATATAGTATAACTACAGTAGAGATAGTAGAACTACAGTAAATATAGTATAACTACAGTAAATATAGTATAACTACAGTAGAGATAGTAGAACTACACTAAATATAGTATAACTACAGTAAATATAGTATAACTACAGTAGAAATAGTATAACTACACTAAATATAGTATAACTACAGTAGAGATAGTAGAACTACAGTAGAGATAGTAGAACTACAGTAGAGATAGTAGAACTACAGTAGCGATAGTAGAACTACAGTAAATATAGTAGAACTACAGTAAATATAGTAGAACTACAGTAGACACTAGACAGATATTTACGATAGAGACAGTAGAACTACAGTAGAGATAGTAGAACTAGAATATAGTTGAACTAGAGTATATATAGTAGAAATAGTCAAGTATGTGTGTGTGTGTATGCGCTGACCTGCAGCAGTTGTTGTTTCCACACATCAAGACCTCCCGTCCTCCACAGCAGATAGTGCAGTACGACTGGTATCCATCATCATCGTATTGGTACGCACACTCCAAGAAACAGTTCTACACACACCCACACACCTTTAAACTCCAGGAACAGTTCTACACACACCCACACACCTTTAAACTCCAAGAAACAGTTCTACACACACCCACACACCTTTAAACTCCAGGAACAGTTCTACACACACCCACACACCTTTAAACTCCAAGAAACAGTTCTACACACACCCACACACCTTTAAACTCCAGGAACAGTTCTACACACACCCACACACCTTTAAACTCCAAGAAACAGTTCTACACACACCCACACACCTTTAAACTCCAAGAAACAGTTCTACACACACCCACACACCTTTAAACTCCAAGAAACAGTTCTACACACACCCACACACCTTTAAACTCCAAGAACAGTTCTACACACACCCACACACCTTTAAACTCCAGGAACAGTTCTACACCCACCCACACACCTTTAAACTCCAAGAAACAGTTCTACACACACCCACACACCTTTAAACTCCAGGAACAGTTCTACACACACCCACACACCTTTAAACTCCAGGAACAGTTCTACACACACCCACACACCTTTAAACTCCAGGAACAGTTCTACACACACCCACACACCTTTAAACTCCAAGAACAGTTCTACACACACCCACACACCTTTAAACTCCAAGAAACAGTTCTACACACACCCACACACCTTTAAACTCCAGGAACAGTTCTACACACACCCACACACCTTTAAACAGTTCTTAGAACAATACAAACTCTCACAGAGGGCGGGTCTGTTTACCTTGCAGCTCTGACACATGGCTCCGATGAAGAGAGGGTGTTCCAGAGAGACGTTGAGGCTTCCACAGGAGATACAGATATCTACACACACACACACACACACACACACACACACACACACACACACACACACACACACACACACACACACACACACACACACACACACACACACACACACACACACACACACACACACACACACACACACACACACACACACAGAAGTCATAAAATGTTAGCAAGAAGTGGAAATAATAGAACTACAGTAGAGATAGTAGAACTAGAGTAGAGACAGTAGAACTAGAGTAGAGATAGTAGAACTACAGTAGAGTTGGTAGACCTAGAGTAGAGACAGTAGAACTAGAGTAGAGACAGTAGAACTAGAGTAGAGTTGGTAGACCTAGAGTAGAGACAGTAGAACTAGAGTAGAGACAGTAGAACTAGAGTAGAGACAGTAGAACTAGAGTAGAGATAGTAGAACTAGAGTAGAGTTGGTAGACCTAGAGTAGAGACAGTAGAACTAGAGTAGAGACAGTAGAACTAGAGTAGAGACAGTAGAACTAGAGTAGAGACAGCAGAACTAGAGTAGAGACAGCAGAACTAGAGTAGAGATAGTAGAACTAGAGTAGAGATAGTAGAACTAGAGTAGAGTTGGTAGACCTAGAGTAGAGTTGGTAGACCTAGAGTAGAGATAGTAGAACTAGAGTAGAGACAGTAGAACTAGAGTAGAGTTAGTAGAACTAGAGTAGAGTTGGTAGACCTAGAGTAGAGATAGTAGAACTAGAGTAGAGTTGGTAGACCTAGAGTAGAGTTAGTAGAACTAGAGTAGAGACAGTAGAACTAGAGTAGAGTTGGTAGACCTAGAGTAGAGACAGTAGAACTAGAGTAGAGATAGTAGACCTAGAGTAGAGACAGTAGAACTAGAGTAGAGATAGTAGAACTAGAGTAGAGTTGGTAGACCTAGAGTAGAGACAGTAGAACTAGAGTAGAGATAGTAGACCTAGAGTAGAGACAGTAGAACTAGAGTAGAGACAGTAGAACTAGAGTAGAGATAGTAGAACTACAGTAGAGTTGGTAGACCTAGAGTAGAGACAGTAGAACTAGAGTAGAGTTGGTAGACCTAGAGTAGAGACGGTAGAACTAGAGTAGAGATAGTAGAACTAGAGTAGAGACAGTAGAACTACAGTAGAGTTGGTAGACCTAGAGTAGAGTTGGTAGACCTAGAGTAGAGACAGTAGAACTAGAGTAGAGACAGTAGAACTAGAGTAGAGTTGGTAGACCTAGAGTAGAGACAGTAGAACTAGAGTAGAGACAGTAGAACTAGAGTAGAGATAGTAGACCTAGAGTAGAGACAGTAGAACTAGAGTAGAGACAGTAGAACTAGAGTAGAGTTGGTAGACCTAGAGTAGAGACAGTAGAACTAGAGTAGAGACAGTAGACCTAGAGTAGAGATAGTAGACCTAGAGTAGAGATAGTAGACCTAGAGTAGAGACAGTAGAACTAGAGTAGAGATAGTAGAACTAGAGTAGAGACAGTAGAACTAGAGATAGTAGTTAGAGATAGTAGACCTAGAGTAGAGACAGTAGAACTAGAGTAGAGACAGTAGAACTAGAGTAGAGTTGGTAGGTAGAGACAGTAGAACTAGAGTAGAGACAGTAGAACTAGAGTAGAGATAGTTGGTAGAGACAGTAGAACTAGAGTAGAGACAGTAGAACTAGAGTAGAGATAGTAGACCTAGAGTAGAGACAGTAGAACTAGAGTAGAGACAGTAGAACTAGAGTAGAGATAGTAGACCTAGAGTAGAGACAGTAGAACTAGAGTAGAGACAGTAGAACTAGAGTAGAGACAGTAGAACTAGAGTAGAGATAGTAGACCTAGAGTAGAGATAGTAGACCTAGAGTAGAGACAGTAGAACTAGAGTAGAGACAGTAGAACTAGAGTAGAGTTGGTAGACCTAGAGTAGAGACAGTAGAACTAGAGAGAGACAGTAGAACTAGAGTAGAGATAGTAGACCTAGAGTAGAGACAGTAGAACTAGAGTAGAGACAGTAGAACTAGAGTAGAGACAGTAGAACTAGAGTAGAGATAGTAGACCTAGAGTAGAGATAGTAGAACTAGAGTAGAGACAGTAGAACTAGAGTAGAGACAGTAGAACTAGAGTAGAGTTGGTAGACCTAGAGTAGAGACAGTAGAACTAGAGTAGAGACAGTAGAACTAGAGTAGAGACAGTAGAACTAGAGTAGAGTTGGTAGACCTAGAGTAGAGACAGTAGAACTAGAGTAGAGTTGGTAGACCTAGAGTAGAGACAGTAGAACTAGAGTAGAGACAGTAGAACTAGAGTAGAGACAGTAGAACTACAGTAGAGTTGGTAGACCTAGAGTAGAGTTGGTAGACCTAGAGTAGAGACAGTAGAACTAGAGTAGAGACAGTAGAACTAGAGTAGAGTTGGTAGACCTAGAGTAGAGACAGTAGAACTAGAGTAGAGTTGGTAGACCTAGAGTAGAGACAGTAGAACTAGAGTAGAGTTGGTAGACCTAGAGTAGAGACAGTAGAACTAGAGTAGAGACAGTAGAACTAGAGTAGAGTTGGTAGACCTAGAGTAGAGACAGTAGAACTAGGATGGAGATTGTAGAACTTCAGTAGAGATAGAGATGTTTACCTTCCATGTTCCTGGTCTTCTGTCTGATCTCTTGGATGAGTCTCTCTGAAACACAACAACATCTTATGCAGAGTGTACACTACACAACTTTCAATATCTTATGCAGAGTGTACACAACTTTCAAAATCGTAACATCGCTGTGCCTCTCACTGTCTTGCCTGTGGTTTTTTTGTCTTGTCAATGTAGTGTTGCTCACACTAAACGATCTGGCACAGACGGGGTCACACATTACAAGATTCTTCACTTGATTCTCCATACCACCATGATGTCTTGCAAAAACAATGATGTGATGTTATTCGATTATTAACGTAGCTACAATGAGCTGTGGCTCAAAGCAGCCTTATAAACGTTTTCAGTCAGACATTCACAATTGCCATACAGAGGTGACATTTTTTAATTGAATAACGTTACTTGTGAACTTCAGAGCTGTAATGATTTGACACTTTGGCTTTGGTTAAAGGCAAGTAAAAATGCATACTAGTAGTAGTCATAGTTACTGCTCCAGTCTATACATCCATACTAGTAGTAGTCACGGCTCCTGCTCCAGAGTCTACACATTCTGGGTGATGCGAAACAACGGCATCATACCACTGGCATCTTCTCCTCCTCTCATTGGCTGATCACTATTCTCAAAACTTGTTCAAATCAAACATTGGGACGCCCGGGACTGCTCTAAGAAGTGATCAGATACTGGTCCTTCTGTAGCTCAGCTGGTAGAGCATGGTGCTTGTAACGCCAGGGTAGTGGGTTCGATTCCCGGGACCACCCATAATGGCATATATATATTATGATCAGTAGCCCTCAGATTGCGTCTCATTAAACGATTATCTGTGCCTGTCGTGAGTAGCCAATGACATCAAATCTAGCTTTATTTATACAGCCCATTTCAGACATGGAATGTAACGCAATGTCCTTAACAGGAAAAAACGAACAAAACACAGCAAACTAAAAGCTGAAATATTTACTACAAAAAAAGCACCCTGAGTAAAAGCAAAGCTAAAAAAGGTGTGTTTTAAGATCTCTTTTAAATTTAGTTTCGGTCCCCAGGTTCTCTGGACATGTCTCTTGGTCCCCCTCAGGTTCTCTGGACATGTCTCTTGGTCCCCTCAGGTTCTCTGGACATGTCTCTTGGTCCCCTCTGGTTCTCTGGACATGTCTCTTGGTCCCCCTCAGGTTCTCTGGACATGTCTCTTGGTCCCCCTCTGGTTCTCTGGACATGCCTCTTGGTCCCCTCAGGTTCTCTGGACATGTCTCTTGGTCCCCTCTGGTTCTCTGGACATTTCTCTTGGTCCCCCTCTGGTTCTCTGGACATGTCTCTTGGTCCCCCTCTGGTTCTCTGGACATGCCTCTTGGTCCCCTCAGGTTCTCTGGACATGTCTCTTGGTCCCCTCAGGTTCTCTGGACATGCCTCTTGGTCCCCTCAGGTTCTCTGAACATGTCTCTTGGTCCCCCTCTGGTTCTCTGGACATGTCTCTTGGTCCCCCTCTGGTTCTCTGGACATGCCTCTTGGTCCCCCTCTGGTTCTCTGGACATGTCTCTCGGTCCCCAGGTTCTCTGAACATGTCTCTTGGTCCCCCTCAGGTTCTCTGGCAGCAATTCCAGATAATGGAGGCCTCTACATGCCTCTTGGTCCTAGACTTTGTGGTAGTTAAAAGGCCAGAGGACCTGAATGACCTACTGGGTACATAACTTAAAAGCATGTCTGACATGTATTGTGGCGCACAATCGTGGATTGATATGAAAACCAATAGAATAATCTGAAAATGAATTGTTAAACTCACAGGCAGCCAGAGAACTTAAAACCGATGTAATGGGTGTTCTCTGTTCCGTGTTCCTGATCAGTACTCATGATGCTGCAGCATTCAAATCAAATCACATTGTATTTGTCACATACACATGGTTAGCAGATGTTAATGCGAGTGTAGTGAAATGCTTGTCCTTCTAGTTCCGACAATGCAGTAATAACCAACAAGTAATCTAACTAACAATTCCTAAACTACTGTCTTATACACAGTGTAAGGGGATAAAGATTATGTACATAAGGATATATGAATGAGTGATGGTACAGAGCAGCATAGGCAAGATACAGTAGATGGTATCGAGTACAGTATATACATATAAGATGAGTATGTAAACAAACTGGCATAGTTAAAGTGGCTAGTGATACATGTATTACATAAGGATGCAGTCGATGATATAGAGTACAGTATATACGTATGCATATGAGATGAATAATGTAGGGTAAGTAACATTATATAAGGTAGCATTGTTTAAAGTGGCTAGTGATATATTTACATCATTCCCATCAATTCCCATTATTAAAGTGGCTGGAGTTGAGTCAGTGTCAGTATGTTGGCAGCGGCCACTCAATGTTAGTGGTGGCTGTTTAACAGTCTGATGGCCTTGAGATAGAAGCTGTTTTTCAGTCTCTCGGTCCCAGCTTTGATGCACCTGTACTGACCACGCCTTCTGGATGATAGCGGGGTGAACAGGCAGTGGCTCGGGTGGTTGATGTCCTTGATGATCTTTATGGCCTTCCTGTAACATCGGGTGGTGTAGGTGTCCTGGAGGGCAGGTAGTTTGCTCCCGGTGATGCGTTGTGCAGACCTCACTACCCTCTGGAGAGCCTTACGGTTGAGGGCGGAGCAGTTGCCGTACCAGGCGGTGATACAGCCCGCCAGGATGCTCTCGATTGTGCATCTGTAGAAGTTTGTGAGTGCTTTTGGTGACAAGACAAATTTCTTCAGCCTCCTGAGGTTGAAGAGGCGCTGCTGCGCCTTCTTCACGATGCTGTCTGTGTGAGTGGACCAATTCAGTTTGTCTGTGATGTGTATGCCGAGGAACTTAAAACTTGCTACCCTCTCCACTACTGTTCCATCGATGTGGATAGGGGGGTGTTCCCTCTGCTGTTTCCTGAAGTCCACAATCATCTCCTTAGTTTTGTTGACGTTGAGTGTGAGGTTATTTTCCTGACACCACACTCCGAGGGCCCTCACCTCCTCCCTGTAGGCCGTCTCGTCGTTGTTGGTAATCAAGCCTACCACTGTTGTGTCGTCCCCAAACTTGATGATTGAGTTGGAGGCGTGCGTGGCCACGCAGTCGTGGGTGAACAGGGAGTACAGGAGAGGGCTCAGAACGCACCCTTGTGGGGCCCCAGTGTTGAGGATCAGAGGGGAGGAGATGTTGTTACCTACCCTCACCACCTGGGGACGGCCCGTCAGGAAGTCCAGTACCCAGTTGCACAGGGCGGGGTCGAGACCCAGGGTCTCGAGCTTGATGACGAGCTTGGAGGGTACTATGGTGTTGAATGCCGAGCTGAAGTCGATGAACAGCATTCTCACATAGGTATTCCTCTTGTCCAGATGGGTTAGGGCAGTGTGCAGTGTGGTTGAGATTGCATCATCTGTGGACCTATTTGGGCGGTAAGCAAATTGGAGTGGGTCTAGGGTGTCAGGTAGGGTGGAGGTGATATGGTCCTTGACTAGTCTCTCAAAGCACTTCATGATGACGGAAGTGAGTGCTACGGGGCGGTAGTCATTTAGCTCAGTTACCTTAGCTTTCTTGGGAACAGGAACAATGGTGGCCCTCTTGAAGCATGTGGGAACAGCAGACTGGTATAGGGATTGATTGAATATGTCCGTAAACACACCGGCCAGCTGGTCTGCGCATGCTCTGAGGGCGCGGCTGGGGATGCTGTCTGGGCCTGCAGCCTTGCGAGGGTTAACACGTTTAAATGTCTTACTCACCTCGGCTGCAGTCAAGGAGAGACCGCATGTTTTCGTTGCAGGCCGTGTCAGTGGCACTGTATTGTCCTCAAAGCGGGCAAAAAAGTTATTTAGTCTGCCTGGGAGCAAGACATCCTGGTCCGTGACTGGGCTGGATTTCTTCCTGTAGTCCGTGATTGACTGTAGACCCTGCCACATGCCTCTTGTGTCTGAGCCGTTGAATTGAGATTCTACTTTGTCTCTGTACTGACGCTTAGCTTGTTTGACAGCCTTGCGGAGGGAATAGCTACACTGTTTGTATTCGGTCATGTTACCAGTCACCTTGCCGTGATTAAAAGCAGTGGTTCGCGCTTTCAGTTTCACGCGAATGCTGCCATCAATCCACGGTTTCTGGTTAGGGAATGTTTTAATCGTTGCTATGGGAACGACATCTTCAACGCACGTTCTAATGAACTCGCACACCGAATCAGCGTATTCGTCAATGTTGTTATCTGACGCAATACGAAACATATCCCAGTCCACGTGAAGGAAGCAGTCTTGGTCGGACCAGCGTTGGACAGACCTCAGCGTGGGAGCCTCTAGTTTTAGTTTCTGTCTGTAGGCAGGGATCAGCAAAATGGAGTTGTGGTCAGCTTTTCCGAAAGGGGGCGGGGCAGGGCCTTATATATGTGTTGCGGAAGTTAGAGTAACAATGATCCAAGGTTTTTCCACCCCTGGTTGCGCAATCGATATGCTGATCAAATTTAGGGAGTCTTGTTTTCAGATTAGCCTTGTTAAAATCCCCAGCTACAATGAATGCAGCCTCCGGATAAATGGTTTCCAGTGTAAATGGGGTCATATTGCACTTCCTAAGGCTTCCACTAGATGTCAACAGTCTTTAGAACATTGTTTGAGGATTCTACTGTGAGGTGGGGGCGAATGAGAGGGAATTGAGGTGTCTGGCAGAGTGCCAGGTGTCTGGCAGAGTGCCACAGGCTCTGAGGCGCGGTCACGAGAGAGTTAGCTCCCGTTCTATTGATTTTCTACAGACATAGGAATTATCCGGTTGGAACATTATCGAACATTTATGATAAAAACATCCTAAAGATTGATTCTATACTTAGTTTGACAAGTTTCTGCGGGCTGTAATATAACTTTTTGAAAATTTCGTCCGACGTTCGCCTGGACCTGAACGCGCGTTTGTATTTGTTTAACCAGGTCCAGAGTATGGCTGTGGTTATGGGTGGGCCCAGTAGAAAGCCCCTTGGTAATAACCAGGTCCAGAGTATGGCTGTGGTTATGGGTGGGCCCAGTAGAAAGCCCCTTGATAATAACCAGGTCCAGAGTATGGCTGTGGTTATGGGTGGGCACAGTAGAAAGCCCCTTGGTAATAACCAGGTCCAGAACATGGCTGTGGTTATGGGTGGGCCCAGTAGAAAGCCCCTTGGTAATAACCAGGTCCAGAACATGGCTGTGGTTATGGGTGGGCCCAGTAGAAAGACCCTTGGTAATAACCAGGTCCAGAACATGGCTGTGGTTATAGGTGGGCCCAGTAGAAAGCCCCTAGGTAATAACCAGGTCCAGAGTATGGCTGTGGTTATGGGTGGGCCCAGTAGTAGTCTCTACTTAGTAGTCTCTAAAACAGGTTGATGTTGCTGGGACTGGAGCCCTACGAGACCCTGTCTGTCAGTTTCTAAAACAGGTTGATGTTGCTGGGACTGGAGCCCTACGAGACCCTGTCAGTCAGTCAGTCAGTCTCTAAAACAGGTTGATGTTGCTGGGACTGGAGCCCTACGAGACCCTGTCTGTCAGTCTCTAAAACAGGTTGATGTTGCTGGGACTGGAGCCCTACGAGGCCCTGTCTGTCAGTCTCTAAAACAGGTTGATGTTGCTGGGACTGGAGCTCTACGAGACCCTGTCTGTCAGTCTCTAAAACAGGTTGATGTTGCTGGGACTGGAGCCCTACGAGACCCTGTCTGTCAGTCTCTAAAACAGGTTGATGTTGCTGGGACTGGAGCCCTACGAGACCCTGTCTGTCAGTCTCTAAAACAGGTTGATGTTGCTGGGACTGGAGCCCTACGAGACCCCGCCTGTCAGTCTCTAAAACAGGTTGATGTTGCTGGGACTGGAGCCCTACGAGACCCCGTCTGTCAGTCTCTAAAACAGGTTGATGTTGCTGGGACTGGAGCCCTACGAGACCCCGTCTGTCAGTCTCTAAAACAGGTTGATGTTGCTGGGACTGGAGCCCTACGAGACCCTGTCTGTCAGTCTCTAAAACATGTTGATGTTGCTGGGACTGGAGCCCTACGAGACCCTGTCTTTCAGTCTCTAAAACAGGTTGATGTTGCTGGGACTGGATCCCTACGAGACCCTGTCTGTCAGTCTCTAAAACAGGTTGATGTTGCTGGGACTGGAGCCCTATGAGACCCTGTCTGTCAGTCTCTAAAACAGGTTGATGTTGCTGGGACTGGAGCCCTACGAGACCCTGTCTGTCAGTCTCTAAAACATGTTGATGTTGCTGGGACTGGAGCCCTACGAGACCCTGTCTGTCAGTCTCTAAAACATGTTGATGTTGCTGGGACTGGAGCCCTACGAGACCCTGTCTGTCAGTCTCTAAAACATGTTGATGTTGCTGGGACTGGAGCCCTACGAGACCCTGTCTGTCAGTCTCTAAAACATGTTGATGTTGCTGGGACTGGAGCCCTACGAGACCCTGTCTGTCAGTCTCTAAAACAGGTTGATGTTGCTGGGACTGGATCCCTACGAGACCCTGTCTGTCAGTCTCTAAAACAGGTTGATGTTGCTGAGACTGGAGCACTAGTATGGGCTAGATGATCTGGACATTTAAAGTTATAAATATCTCTCTACGGTCTGTAATGACTGACATGACAAGAGGAACTGATGAGGCAGTATCCACCGAGTGCATTCTACTATTACAACTTTAAAGAGTCGGACTGAGTAGAGACTTTAGCATGTGTGTGTTTACCTCTAGTCCCCTCATCGATGACCTCTCTGATCTTGGGTTTCTCAGCAACGTTCTTGCGGGGCCTCTTGGTCGGAGGGGGCGGGGTGTAAGCTTCCTCTGGCTCCACCCACATCTCAGGATACACGTCCTTATATGGGTGTCTCTCCTCTGGGGGGTGGGGTCAAACAACAGGAAACACTTACTTATGTGTGTTTGTGTGTGTGTGTGTGTGTGTGTGTGTGTGTGTGTGTGTGTGTGTGTGTGTGTGTGTGTGTTTGTGTGCGTGTATGTGTACCATCAGGGGGGTCCAGACTCGGAGGTCCGCTGGGCAGGAAGCCTGTCATGGCCCATTCTATCAACTTCCTGTTCTGCTTCTGTAGCTCCGCCCCCCCACCCTCTGCATCATCACCACCATCACTAGAGGGGAGAGGCCTGCCGGCACGCTTGCTCGCCACCTAAACACACACACACACACACACACACACACACACACACACACACACACACACACACACACACACACACACACACACACACACACACACACACACACAGTAAAAAAATTGACAACAGACTTTCAGCATGCTTATAGGAAGGACATTCAACAAGCACACCACTTACACAAATTACTGAAGATTGGCTGAGAGGAATTGATCATAAAAACATTGTGGGGGCTGTTTTGTTGGACTTCAGTGCAGCTTTTGACATTATTGATCATAGTCTGCTGCTGGAAAAACATATGTGTTATGGCTTTACACCCCCCTGCTATAATGTGGATAAAGAGTTACCTGTCTAACAGAACACAGAGGGTGTTATGGCTTTACACCCCCTGCTATAATGTGGATAAAGACTTACCTGTCTAACAGAACACAGAGGGTGTTATGGCTTTACACCCCCTGCTATAATGTGGATAGAGTTACCTGTCTAACAGAACACAGAGGGTGTTATGGCTTTACATCCCCCTGCTATAATGTGGATAAAGATAAAGTTACCTGTCTAACAGAACACAGAGGGTGTTATGGCTTTACACCCCTGCTATAATGTGGATAGAGTTACCTGTCTAACAGAACACAGAGGGTGTTATGGCTTTACACCCCCTGCTATAATGTGGATAAAGAGTTACCTGTCTAACAGAACACAGAGGGTGTTATGGCTTTACACCCCCTGCTATAATGTGTATAAAGAGTTACCCGTCTAACAGAACACAGATGGTGTTATGGCTTTACATCCCCTGCTGTAATGTGTATAAAGAGTTACCTGTCTAACAGAACACAGATGGTGTTATGGCTTTACACCCCCTGATATAATGTGTATAAAGAGTTACCCGTCTAACAGAACACAGATGGTGTTATGGCTTTACATCCCCTGCTGTAATGTGTATAAAGAGTTACCTGTCTAACAGAACACAGATGGTGTTATGGCTTTACACCCCTGATATAATGTGTATAAAGAGTTACCTGTCTAACAGAACACAGAGGCTGTTATGGCTTTACATCCCCTGCTATAATGTGTATAAAGAGTTACCTGTCTAACAGAACACAGATGGTGTTATGGCTTTACACCCCCCTGCTATAATGTGTATAAAGAGTTACCTGTCTAACAGAACACAGATGGTGTTATGGCTTTACACCCCCCTGCTATAATGTGTATAAAGAGTTACCTGTCTAACAGAACACAGATGGTGTTATGGCTTTACACCCCCCTGCTATAATGTGGATAAAGAGTTACCTGTCTAACAGAACACAGAGGGTGTTATGGCTTTACACTCCCTGCTGTAATGTGTATAAAGAGTTACCTGTCTAACAGAACACAGATGGTGTTATGGCTTTACACCCCTGATATAATGTGTATAAAGAGTTACCTGTCTAACAGAACACAGAGGGTGTTATGGCTTTACACCCCTGCTATAATGTGTATAAAGAGTTACCTGTCTAACAGAACACAGAGGGTGTTATGGCTTTACACCCCTGCTATAATGTGTATAAAGAGTTACCTGTCTAACAGAACACAGAGGGTGTTATGGCTTTACACCCCCTGCTGTAATGTGTATAAAGAGTTACCCGTCTAACAGAACACAGATGGTGTTATGGCTTTACATCCCCTGCTATAATGTGTATAAAGAGTTACCTGTCTAACAGAACACAGAGGGTGTTATGGCTTTACACCCCCTGCTATAATGTGGATAAAGAGTTACCTGTCTAACAGAACACAGAGGCTGTTATGGCTTTACATCCCTGCTATAATGTGTATAAAGAGTTACCTGTCTAACAGAACACAGATGGTGTTATGGCTTTACACCCCCCTGCTATAATGTGTATAAAGAGTTACCTGTCTAACAGAACACAGATGGTGTTATGGCTTTACACCCCTGCTATAATGTGTATAAAGAGTTACCTGTCTAACAGAACACAGATGGTGTTATGGCTTTACACCCCCCTGCTATAATGTGTATAAAGAGTTACCTGTCTAACAGAACACAGAGGGTGTTATGGCTTTACACCCCCTGCTATAATGTGGATGAAGAGTTACCTGTCTAACAGAACACAGAGGGTGTTATGGCTTTACACCCCCTGCTATAATGTGTATAAAGAGTTACCTGTCTAACAGAACACAGACGGGTGTTGTGGCTTTACACCCCCTGCTATAATGTGGATAAAGAGTTACCTGTCTAACAGAACACAGAGGGTGTTATGGCTTTACACCCCCTGCTATAATGTGTATAAAGAGTTACCTGTCTAACAGAACACAGAGGGTGTTATGGCTTTACACCCCCTGCTATAATGTGGATAAAGAGTTACCTGTCTAACAGAACACAGATGGTGTTATGGCTTTACACCCCCCTGTTATAATGTGTATAAAGAGTTACCTGTCTAACAGAACACAGAGGGTGTGATGGCTTTACACCCCCCCTGTTATAATGTGTATAAAGAGTTACCTGTCTAACAGAACACAGAGGGTGTTATGGCTTTACACCCCCTGCTATAATGTGTATAAAGAGTTACCTGTCTAACAGAACACAGAGGGTGTTCTTTAATGGAAGCCTCTCCAACATAATCCAGGTAGAATCAGGAATTCACAGGGCAGCTGTCAAGACCCATTACTTTTTTCAATCTTTACTAATGACATGCCACTAGAGCCATGTATGTGGATGACTCAACATGTCAGCTATTACTGTGAGTGAAATCCCTGAAACACTTGACAAAGTGCTGCAATCAGGGAAAAGTATTTCTTGCCACTCATTCTGAAACTGACTGCAGCTCCTTGTTAAGTTTTGCAGTGGGAAGTCGTTAGTACCAATTGGTCCTGAACAGGGCAGCATGGATGGCCCTTAAATGTAGACGAAGAGTCAGCATGACTGGCCCTTAAATGTAGACGAAGAGTCAGCATGGCTGGCCCTTAAATGTAGACGAAGAGTCAGCATGGCTGGCCCTTAAATGTAGACGAAGAGTCAGCATGGCTGGCCCTTAAATGTAGACGAGGGTCAGCATGGCTGGCCCTTAAATGTAGACGAAGAGTCAGCATGGCTGGCCCTTAAATATAGACGAGGGTCAGCATAGCTGGCCCTTAAATGTAGACGAAGAGTCAGCATGGCTGGCCCTTAAATGTAGACGAGGGTCAGCATAGCTGGCCCTTAAATGTAGACGAGGGTCAGCATGGCTGGCCCTTAAATGTAGACGAAGAGTCAGCATGGCTGGCCCTTAAATGTAGACGAAGAGTCAGCATGGCTGGCCCTTAAATGTAGACGAGGGTCAGCATAGCTGGCCCTTAAATGTAGACGAAGAGTCAGCATGGCTGGCCCTTAAATGTAGACGAGGGTCAGCATAGCTGGCCCTTAAATGTAGACGAGGGTCAGCATGGCTGGCCCTTAAATGTAGACGAAGAGTCAGCATGGCTGGCCCTTAAATGTAGACGAGGGTCAGCATAGCTGGCCCTTAAATGTAGACGAGGGTCAGCATGGCTGGCCCTTAAATGTAGACGAAGAGTCAGCATGGCTGGCCCTTAAATGTAGACGAAGAGTCAGCATGACTGGCCCTTAAATGTAGACGAAGAGTCAGCATGGCTGGCCCATAAATGTAGACGAAGAGTCAGCATGGCTGGCCCTTAAATGTAGACGAAGAGTCAGCATGACTGGCCCTTAAATGTAGATGAAGAGTCAGCATGGCTGGCCCTTAAATGTAGACGAAGAGTCAGCATGGCTGGTCCTTAAATGTAGACGAAGAGTCAGCATGACTGGCCCTTAAATAGACAAAGAGTCAGCATGGCTGGCCCTTAAAAGAGAGAGTCAGCATGGCTGGTCCTTAAATGTAGACGAAGAGTCAGCATGACTGGCCCTTAAATGTAGACGAAGAGTCAGCATGACTGGCCCTTAAATGTAGACGAAGAGTCAGCATGGCTGGCCCTTAAATGTAGACGAAGAGTCAGCATGGCTGGCCCTTAAATGTAGACGAAGAGTCAGCATGACTGGCCCTTAAATGTAGACGAAGAGTCAGCATGGCTGGCCCTTAAATGTAGACGAAGAGTCAGCATGGCTGGCCCTTAAATGTAGACGAAGAGTCAGCATGACTGGCCCTTAAATGTAGACGAAGAGTCAGCATGACTGGCCCTTAAATGTAGACGAAGAGTCAGCATGGCTGGCCCTTAAATGTAGACGAAGAGTCAGCATGGCTGGCCCTTAAATGTAGACGAAGAGTCAGCATGGCTGGCCCTTAAATGTAGACGAAGAGTCAGCATGGCTGGCCCTTAAATGTAGACGAAGAGTCAGCATGGCTGGCCCTTAAATGTAGACGAAGAGTCAGCATGGCTGGCCCTTAAATGTAGACGAGGGTCAGCATGGCTGGCCCTTAAATGTAGACGAAGAGTCAGCATGACTGGCCCTTAAATGTAGACGAAGAGTCAGCATGGCTGGCCCTTAAATGTAGACGAAGAGGCAGCATGACTGGCCCTTAAATGTAGACGAAGAGTCAGCATGACTGGCCCTTAAATGTAGACGAAGAGTCAGCATGGCTGACCCTTAGATGTAGACGAAGAGTCAGCATGGCTGGCCCTTAGATGTAGACGAAGAGTCAGCATGGCTGGCCCTTAAATGTAGACGAAGAGTCAGCATGGCTGGCCCTTAAATGTAGACGAAGAGTCAGCATGGCTGGCCCTTAAATGTAGACGAAGAGTCAGCATGGCTGGCCCTTAAATGTAGACGAAGAGTCAGCATGACTGGCCCTTAAATGTAGACGAAGAGTCAGCATGGCTGGCCCTTAAATGTAGACGAAGCGTCAGCATGGCTGGCCCTTAAATGTAGACGAGGGTCAGCATGGCTGGCCCTTAAATGTAGACGAGGGTCAGCATGGCTGGCCCTTAAATGTAGACGAAGAGTCAGCATGACTGGCCCTTAAATGTAGACGAAGAGTCAGCATGGCTGGCCCTTAAATGTAGACGAAGAGGCAGCATGACTGGCCCTTAAATGTAGACGAAGGGTCAGCATGGCTGGCCCTTAAATGTAGACGAAGAGTCAGCATGACTGACCCTTAAATGTAGACGAAGAGTCAGCATGGCTGGCCCTTAGATGTAGACGAAGAGTCAGCATGGCTGGCCCTTAAATGTAGACGAAGAGTCAGCATGGCTGGCCCTTAAATGTAGACGAAGAGTCAGCATGGCTGGCCCTTAAATGTAGACGAAGAGTCAGCATGGCTGGCCCTTAAATGTAGACGAAGAGTCAGCATGGCTGGCCCTTAAATGTAGACGAAGAGTCAGCATGGCTGGGGCCCTTAAATGTAGATGAAGAGTCAGCATGGCTGGCCCTTAAATGTAGACGAAGAGTCAGCATGGCTATCTCTTCTGCTGGAGGAGAGATTGACTTCATCACTGTTTGGCTTCATGAGAGGTATTGCCATGTTGAAAGCACCGAGCTGTCTGTTTAAACTACTGGCACAGAGCTCAGACACCCATGACTAATCCACAACACATGTCACCAGAGGTCTCTTCACAATGTAACAAGTGCAATGTAACAAGAATATTTAGACTTAGGGTTGCCACCCGTTAGATAAAATACCGAACGGTTCCATATTTCACTGAAATAATAAACGTTTTGTTTTCGAAAATATAGTTTCCGGTTTCGACCATCTTAATGACCAAAGGCGCGTATTTCTGCGTATTATTATGTTATAATTAAGTCTATGATTTGATAGAGCAGTCTGACTGAGCGATGGTAGGCAGCAGCAGGCTCGTGAGCATTCATTCAAACAGCACTTTAGTGTGTTTTGCCAGCAGCTCATCGCAAGCACAGCGCTGTTTATGACTTCAAGCCTATCAGCCTAATGGCTGGTGTAACCGATGTGAAATGGCTAGCTAGTTAGCTGGGTGTGCGCTAATAGCGTTTCAAACGTCACTCGCTCTGACACTTGGAGTAGTTATTCCTCTGCAAGGGCCGCGGCTTTTGTGGAGCGATGGGTAAAGATGCTTCGATTGTGGCTGTTGTCGATGTGTTGCTGGTTCGAGCCCAGATAGGGGTGAGGAGAGGGACGGAAGCTATACTGTTACACTGGCAATACTATAGTGTC
>NC_068439.1:85233024-85237228 GCF_023373465.1 Oncorhynchus keta | reverse complement strand
ATCATCCAATAGTCAAAGGTATATAGAATGAAATAGTCCTATAAATACTATATTAACTACAACCTAAAACCTCTTACCTTGGAATATTGAAGACTAATGTTAAAAGGAACCACCAACTTTCATATGTAACATAACTGAAACGTTCCTTGCTCAGAAGGGGGTGACACTCTAGACCCAAACTGCTATAGACCTAAATCTATCCTACCCTGCCTTTCTAAGGTCTTCGAAAGCCAAATTAGCACAGATTACCGACCATTTCGAATCTCACCGTACCTTCTCTGCTTGGCAATGTGGTTTCAGAGCTGGTCATGGGTGCACCTCAGCCACGCTCAAGGCTCTAAACGACATCATAACCGCCATCGATAAGAGACATTACTGTGCAAACGTATTCATCGATCTGGCCAAGGCTTTCGACTCTGTCAATCACCACATTCTTATTGGCAGACTAGACAGCCTTGGTTTCTCAAATGACTGCCTCGCCTGGTTTACCAACTACTTCTCAGACAGAGTTCAGTGTGTCAAATCGGAGGGCCTGTTATCCAGACCTCTGGCAGTCTCTATAGGGGTGCCACATGGTTCAATCTTCGGGCCGACTCTCTTCTCTGTATACGTTAATGATGTTACTCTTGCTGCTGGTGAGTCTCTGATCCACCTCTACGCAGACGACACCATTCTGTATACTTCTGGACACTGTGTTAACTAACCTCCAGACGAGCTTCAATGCCATACAACTCTCCTTCCGTGGCCTCCAACTGCTCTTAAATGCAAGTAAAACTAAATGCATGCTCTTCAACAGATCTCTTCCCGCACCTGTCCGCCCGTCTAGCATCACTACTCTGGACGGTTCTGACTTACAATATGAGGACAACTACAAATACCTAGGTGTCTGGTTCGACTGTAAACTCTCTCTATAGACTCACATTAAGCATCTCCAATCCAAAATTAAATCTAGAATCGGCTTCCTATATCGCAACAAACTTACCCTTGTAAAACGGACCATCCTACCGATCCTCGACTTCGGCGATGTCATCTATAAAACAGCCTCCAACACTCTACTCAACAAACTGGATGCAGTCTATAACAGTGCCATCCGTTTTGTCACCAAAGCCCCATACACTACCCACCATTGCGACCTGTACGCACTCGTTGGTTGGCCCTTGCTTCAAACTCGTCGCCAAACCCACTGGCTACAGGTTATCTACAAGTCTCTGCTACATAAAGCCTCACCTTATCTCAGCTCACTGGTCACCATAGCAGCACCCACTTGTAGCACACGCTCCAGCAGGTATATCTCTCCGTCACCCCCAAAGCCAATTCCTCCTTTGGTCGTCTTTCCTTCCAGTTCTCTGCTGCCAATGACTGGAACGAACTACAAAAATCTCTGTAGCTGGAGACTCATATCTCCCTCACTAGCTTTAAGCGCCAGCTGTCAGAGCAGCTCACAGATCACTGCACCTGTACATAGCACATCTGTAAACAGCCCATCTATCTATCTACCTCATCCCCATACTGTATTTATTTATTTATCTTGTTCCTTTGCACCCAAGTATCTCTACTTGTACATTAATCTTCTGCAAATCTACCATTCCAGTGTTTAATTGCTATGTTCTAATTACTTCACCACCATGGCCTATTTATTGCCTTAACTCCCTTATTTGACCTAATTTGCACTCACTGTATATAGACTTTGTCACGAGTCCGACCGAGGGTGTTTCCCCTTCCCGGGCGGTTGGCGCTCGGCGGTCGTCATCACCGGCCTATTAGCTGCCACTGATTGTTTTTCCTCTCCCTCCTTGTATGTTTAGTGGTAGCACCTGTTCATGTTTAATTAGTTTGTCTTTATTAGACAGCCGGCCCGCCTGGTTGTTGTGCGGGATTATTTCAGTGTAACCTTCGGCTCTGTTGTAGAGGTACGGGTTAGTGCCTGGTCGTTACTTTTTCCGTTGTACATTCTCATTCCCTGTGTTTGGGGCCGTTACTTGTGAGCACCCTGTGGTGCGTTGGCGCTATTAAAGACACACAGCTTTGCACTCACTGTCTCCTGCGTTTGACTCCACACACCTACGACACCTAAAGTGTTACAGACTTTTTGTTTTCTTTTGTTCTACTGTATTATTGACTATGTTTAGTTTATTCCATGTGTAATTCTATGTTGTTGTATGTGTCAAATTGCTTTGTTTTATCTTGGCCAGGTCGCAGTTGCGAATGAGAACTTGTTCTCAACTAGCCTACCTGGTTAAATAAAGGTGAAAAAAATAAAAAATAATACAGTTTTAAAAAATGTATGTCTATGAATGTGTGTGTGAGTGCGTGTTTGCATGTGTGTGTACCTGTAGTGCCTCATATATGGCCCTCCTGTACATGGGCTGTTTGTTGTAGGTGGGCTGGTGGAAGGCTGAGGAGAAGGAGCTCAGCGGCATCAACTTCTCTACACACACCTGGAGGGAGAAAGAGATGGAGAGATAGTTGGAGTGAGGGAGGGAGGATGTTTACAGTATTATAACACCCCTGGAGAGAGAGATGGGTGTTTACAGTATTATAACACCCCTGGAAGAGATGGGGTGTTTACAGTATTATAACACCCCTGGAGAGAGATGGGTGTTTACAGTATTATAACACCCCTGGAGAGAGATGGGTGTTTACAGTATTATAACACCTGGAGAGATGGGTGTTTACAGTATTATAACACCCCTGGAGAGAGATGGGTGTTTACAGTATAAACACCCTGGATGGAACACTCCCCTGGAGAGAGATGGGTGTTTACAGTATTATAACACCCCTGGAGAGAGAGAGATGGGTGTTTACAGTAACACCCCTGGAGAGAGAGATGGGTGTTTACAGTATTATAACACCCCTGGAGAGATGGGTGTTTACAGTATTATAACACCCCTGGAGAGAGAGATGGGTGTTTACAGTATATAACACCCCTGGAGAGAGAGATGGGTGTTTACAGTATTATAACACCCCTGGAGAGAGATGGGTGTTTACAGTATTATAACACCCCTGGAGAGAGAGATGGGTGTTTACAGTATTATAACACCCCTGGAGGTGTTTACAGTATTATAACACCCCTGGAGAGAGATGGGTGTTTACAGTATTATAACACCTGGAGAGAGAACAGTATTATAACACCCTGGAGAGAGAGATGGGTGTTTAGAGACCCCTGGAGAGAGAGATGGGTGTTTACAGTATTATAACACCCTGGAGAGAGAGAGATGGGTTTACAGTATTATAACACCCCTGGAGAGAGATTTATATTATAACACCCTGGAGAGAGAGATGTGTTTACAGTATTATAACACCCTGGAGAGATAACACCCCTGGAGAGAGATGGGTGTTTACAGTATTATAACACCCCTGGAGAGAGAGATGGGTGTTTACAGTATTATAACACCCTGGAGAGAGAGATGGGTGTTTACAGTATTATAACACCCCTGGAGAGAGAGATGGGTGTTTACAGTATTATAACACCCTGGAGAGAGATGGGTGTTTACAGTATTATAACACCCCTGGAGAGAGAGATAGGAGAGAGATGTTTACAGTATTATAACACCCCCGGGAGAGAGATGGGTGTTTACAGTATTATAACACCCCTGGAGAGAGAGATGGGTGTTTACAGTATTTATAACACCCTGGAGAGAGATGGGTGTTTACAGTATTATAACACCCCCCGGAGAGATGGGTGTTTACAGTATAACACCCCTGGAGAGAGAGATGTGTTTACAGTATTATAACACCCCTGGAGAGAGATGGGTGTTTACAGTATTATAACACCCCTGGAGAGAGATGGGTGTTTACAGTATTATAACACCCTGGAGAGAGATGGGTGTTTGCAGTATTATAACACCCCTGGAGAGAGATGGGTGTTTACAGTATTATAACACCCCTGGAGAGAGAGATGGGTGTTTACAGTATTATAACACCCCTGGAGAGAGATGGGTGTTTACAGTATTATAACACCCCTGGAGAGAGAGATGGGTTTACAGTATTATAACACCCTGGAGAGAGAGATGGGTGTTTACAGTATTATAACACCCCTGGAGAGAGATGGGGTGTTTACAGTATTATAACACCCCTGGAGAGATGGGTGTTTACAGTATTATAACACCCTGGAGAGAGATGGGTGTTTACAGTATTATAACACCCCTGGAGAGAGAGATGGGTGTTTACAGTATTATAACACCCTGGAGAGAGATGGGTGTTT
>NC_068439.1:85213808-85232924 GCF_023373465.1 Oncorhynchus keta | reverse complement strand
GAGAGATGGGTGTTTACAGTATTATAACACCCCTGGAGAGAGAGATGGGTGTTTACAGTATTATAACACCCCTGGAGAGAGAGATGGGTGTTTACAGTATTATAACACCCCTGGAGAGAGAGATGGGTGTTTACAGTATTATAACACCCTGGAGAGAGAGATGGGTGTTTACAGTATTATAACACCCCTGGAGAGAGAGATGGGTGTTTACAGTATTATAACACCCTGTTTACAGAGAGAGAGATGGGTGTTTACAGTATTATAACACCCCTGGAGAGAGAGAGAGATGAGAGAGAGGGTGTTTACAGTATTATAACACCCCTGGAGAGAGAGATGGGTGTTTACAGTATTATAACACCCCTGGAGAGAGAGATGGGTGTTTACAGTATTATAACACCCCTGGAGAGAGAGATGGGTGTTTACAGTATTATAACACCCCTGGAGAGAGAGATGGGTGTTTACAGTATTATAACACCCCTGGAGAGAGAGATGGGTGTTTACAGTATTATAACACCCCTGAGAGAGAGAGATGGGTGTTTACAGTATTATAACACCCTGGAGAGAGAGATGGGTGTTTACAGTATTATAACACCCCTGGAGAGAGAGATGGGTGTTTACAGTATTATAACACCCCTGGAGAGAGAGATGGGTGTTTACAGTATTATAACACCCCTGGAGAGAGAGATGGGTGTTTACAGTATTATAACACCCCTGGAGAGAGAGATGGGTGTTTACAGTATTATAACACCCCTGGAGAGAGAGATGGGTGTTTACAGTATTATAACACCCCTGGAGAGAGAGATGGGTGTTTACAGTATTATAACACCCCTGAGAGAGAGATGGGTGTTTACAGTATTATAACACCCTGGAGAGAGATGGGTGTTTACAGTATTATAACACCCCTGAGAGAGAGATGGGTGTTTACAGTATTATAACACCCCCTTTACAGTATTATAACACCCCTGAGAGAGATGGGTGTTTACAGTATTATAACACCCCTGGAGAGAGATGGGTGTTTACAGTATTATAAACAGGTTTATGGAAGGTGGGGTTCAAAATAATTGAAAGAGATGGGTGTTTACAGTATTATAACACCCTGAGGTGTTTACAGTATTATAAATAGATGAATGTTTACAGTATTATACACACCCTGGAGAGAGAGATGGGTGTTTACAGTATTATAACACCCTGGAGAGAGAGATGGGTGTTTACAGTATTATAACACAAATGCTTGTCTAGAGATGGCTGTAAAGCATATTATAATATCTGAGATGAGATGGGTGTTTACAAAAGGCTAAGCTGTGTCTCAATATAGAGATTTGTGATTTTCATGAATAGGAATATTTTCTAGGGATATTTATGTCCGTTGCGTTATGCTAATTAGTGTCAGGCGATGATTACTCTCCCGGATCCGGGATGGGGAGTCACAAGAATAAGGGTTCCACTTGTGTTTCTGATGGTTCTAACTCACCACAGAGAACTTCCCGTCTCCGAACCACATGACCCAGCGTGTTCCCTCTGCTGCACGGCTCCTCCCACTCATCACCCAGGAGACGATGCGCCCAGGCCACCAGGAGAACCCACGCAGCTTCCCGAACACCAGACAGCCCAAACCAAACCCTCTACCATCCTATTATAAACACATGGTATACAGTATATCACCAGACAGACCAAACCCTCTACCATACTATTATAAACACATGGTATACAGTATATCACCAGACAGACCAAACCCTACCATCCTATTATAAACATATATAATACATTATAACACCAGACAGACCAAACCCCCTACCATCCTATTATAAACACATGGTATACAGTATATCACCAGACAGACCAAACCCCCTACCATCCTATTATAAACACATGGTATACAGTATAACACCAGACAGACCAAACCCCCTACCATCCTATTATAAACACATGGTATACAGTATAACACCAGACAGACCAAACTGAACCTCCTAGGTTTATAAACACATGCTATACAGTATATCATAGACAGACCAAATGCCTCTAGCCATCCTATTTTGAAAATCTGAGATGACAGGGTGATTAACAACAGGCTAAACCTGTGTCTCAATATATTTCATTTGTGATTTTCAGTATGAATAGGAATATTTTCAGGGATATTTACACATGCGTATGCTAATTAGTGTCAGGCAGATTAAACCCCCGGATCCGGGATGGGGAGTCACAAGAATAAACACATGGTATACATGGTTCTAACTCACCACAGAGAAACCCCTACCATCTATTATAACCACATGACCCAGCAGTATATCACCAGACAGACCAAACCTCCCACCATCACCCATTATAAACACACCAGGATACAGTAACACCAGACAGCCCAAACCAAACCCTCTACCATCCTATTATAAACACATGGTATACAGTATATCACCAGACAGACCAAACCCCCTACCATCCTATTATAAACACATGGTATACAGTATATCACCAGACAGACCAAACCCCTACCATCCTATTATAAACACATGGTATACAGTATATCACCAGACAGACCAAACCCTCTACCATCCTATTATAAACACATGGTATACAGTATATCACCAGACAGACCAAACCCCCTACCATCCTATTATAAACACATGGTATACAGTATATCACCAGACAGACCAAACCCCCTACCATCCTATTATAAACACATGGTATACAGTATATCACCAGACAGACCAAACCCTCTACCATCCTATTATAAACACATGGTATACAGTATATCACCAGACAGACCAAACCTCCTACCAAACCTCCGACCATCCTATTATAAACACATGGTCCTCGTGCTCCTAGACCTTAGTGCTGCTTTTGATACCATCAATCACCACATTCTTTTGGAGAGATTGGAAACCCAAATTGGTCTACACAGACATGTTCTGGCCTGGTTTAGATCTTATTTGTCGGAAAGATATCAGTTTGTCTCTGTGAATGGTTTGTCCTCTGACAAATCAACTGTAAATATCGGTGTTCCTCAAGGTTCCGTTTTAGGACCACTATTGTTTTCACTATATATTTTACCTCTTGGGGATGTTATTCGAAAACATAATGTTAACTTTCACTGCTATGCGGATGACACACAGCTGTACATTTCAATGAAACATGGTGAAGCCCCAAAATTGCCCTCGCTAGAAGCATGTGTTTCAGACATAAGGAAGTGGATGGCTGCAAAATTTCTACTTTTAAACTCGGACAAAACAGAGATGCTTGTTCTAGGTCCCAAGAAACAAAGAGATATTCTGTTGAATCTGACAATTAATCTTAATGGTTGTACATTCGTCTCAAATAAAACTGTGAAGGACCTCGGCGTTACTCTGGACCCTGATCTCTCTTTTGAAGAACATATCAAGACCATTTCAAGGAGAGCTTTTTTCCATCTACGTAACATTGCAAAAATCAGAAACTTTCTGTCCAAAAATGATGCAGAAAAATGTATCCATGCTTTTGTCACTTCTAGGTTAGACTACTGCAATGCTCTACTTTCCGGCTACCCGGATAAAGCACTAAATAAACTTCAGTTAGTGCTAAATACGGCTGCTAGAATCCTGACGAGAACCAAAACTTTTTATCATATTACCCCAGTGCTAGCCTCTCTACACTGGCTTCCTGTCAAAGCAAGGGCTGATTTCAAGGTTTTACTGCTAACCGACAAAGCATTACATGGGCTTGCTCCTACCTATCTCTCTGATTTGGACCTGCCGTACATACCTACACG
Source organism: Oncorhynchus keta (assembly GCF_023373465.1). NCBI lineage: Eukaryota > Metazoa > Chordata > Actinopteri > Salmoniformes > Salmonidae > Oncorhynchus > Oncorhynchus keta. The sequence goes on along the minus strand of NC_068439.1, from coordinate 85,229,185 downwards.
TACGCTACGGTCACAAGACGCAGGCCTCCTAATTGTCCGTAGAATTTCTTAGCAAACAGCTGGAGGCAGGGCTTTCTCCTATGGAGCACCATTTTTATGGAACAGTCTGCCTACACATGTCAGAGACACAAACTCGTTCTCAACCTTTAAGTCTTTACTGAAGACTCATCTCTTCAGTGGGTCATATGATTGAGTGTAGTCTGGCCCAGGAGTGGGAAGGTGAACGGAAAGGCTCTGGAGCAACGAACCGCCCTTGCTGTCTCTGCCTGGCCGGTTCCCCTCTTTCCACTGGGATTCTCTGCCTCTAACCCTCTTACAAGGGCAGAGTCACTGGCTTGCTGGGGCTCTTTCATGCCATCCCTGGAGGAGGTGCGTCACCTGAGTGGGTTGATTCACTGATGTGGTCATCCTGTCTGGGTTGGCGCCCCTCCCTTGGTTTGTGCCATGGCGGAGATCTTTGTGGGATATACTCAGCTTTGTCTCAGGATGGTAAGTTGGTGGTTGAAGATATCCCTCTAGTGGTGTGGGGGCTGTGCTTTGGCAAAGTGTGTGGGGTTATATCCTTCCTGTTTGGCCCTGTCCGGGGGTGTCCTCGGATGGGGCCACAGTGTCTCCTGACCCCTCCTGTCTCAGCCTCCAGTATTTATGCTGCAGTAGTTTATGTGTCGGGGGGCTAGGGTCAGTTTGTTATATCTGGAGTACTTCTCCTGTCCTATCCGGTGTCCTGTGTGAATTTAAGTATGCTCTCTCTAATTCTTTCTTTCTTTCTCTCTCTCGGAGGACCTGAGCCCTAGGACCATGCCTCAGGACTACCTGGCATGATGACTCCTTGCTGTCCCCAGTCCACCTGACCGTGCTGCTGCTCCAGTTTCAACTGTTCTGCCTTCTTATTAATCGATCATGCTGGTCATTTATGAACATTTGAACATCTTGGCCATGTTCTGTTATAATCTCCACCCGGCACAGCCAGAAGAGGACTGGCCACCCCACATAGCCTGGTTCCTCTCTAGGTTTCTTCCTAGGTTTTGGCCTTTCTAGGGAGTTTTTCCTAGCCACCGTGCTTCTATACCTGCATTGCTTGCAGTTTGGGGTTTCAGGCTGGGTTTCTGTACAGGTTTGAGATATCAGCTGATGTACGAAGGGCTATATAAATACATTTGATTTGATTTGATTTGACATGGTATACAGTATATCACCAGACAGACCAAACCCTCTACCATCCTATTATAAACACATGGTATACAGTATAACACCAGACAGACCAAACCCCTACCATCCTATTATAAACACATGGTATACAGTATAACACCAGACAGACCAAACCCCCTACCATCCTATTATAAACACATGGTATACAGTATAACACCAGACAGACCAAACCCTCTACCATCCTATTATAAACACATGGTATACAGTATATCACCAGACAGACCAAACCCCTACCATCCTATTATAAACACATGGTATACAGTATATCACCAGACAGACCAAACCCTCTACCATCCTATTATAAACACATGGTATACAGTATATCAACAGACAGACCAAACCCCCTACCATCCTATTATAAACACATGGTATACAGTATATCACCAGACAGACCAAACCCCCTACCATCCTATTATAAACACATGGTATACAGTATATCACCAGACAGACCAAACCCTATACCATCCTATTATAAACACATGGTATACAGTATATCACCAGACAGACCAAACCTCCTACCATACTATTATAAACACATGGTATACAGTATATCACCAGACAGACCAAACCTCCTACCATCCTAGGTCGTCATTGTAAATGAGAATTTGTTCTTAAGTGACTTGCCTAGTTAAATAGCGGTTACAATTTTTTTATACAATTACCTTGTACTCTGAATCTCTGGGTGTGGCCCGGTGGCCCCTGGCAACAGGCTCTGGCGTCATGGCGATGGTGGGAGAGGCGGGGTCAGTGTCTTGCTGGGGTGTGGGAGTGGCTAAACTGGCTGCTGGCTCCTCCTCCTTCTGAAACTCTGGCTCTGATAGGTTCTCCATCACGCTCATCACATCCTCTTGGTGGGCCCGCATCTCAGCCTGAAGAACACACATTATGAAAGTCATAAACACCTAGTATACACTGTATAAAACTTCAAGGAAACTCTTTCCTAGACACAATCCCTGATTTGATGTCATCAGTGTAGATGAAAGGGAGGAGACAGATTAAATCCACTTCAATCAGTGTAGATGAAAGGGAGGAGACAGGTTAAAGAAGGATTATGAAGCCATGAGTCATTTAAGACATGGATTGTGTATGTGTGCTATTCAGAGGATGAATAGGCAAGACAAGTGCCTTTGAACAGGGTATGGTAGGTGCCAGGCACACTGGTTTGAGTGTGTTAAGAATTGCAACGCTGCTTTTCTCGCTCAACAGTTTCCTGTGTGTATCAAGAATGGTCCACCACCCAAAGGACATCCAGCCAACTTGACACAACTGTGGGAATTATTGAAGTCAAAATGCGCCAGCATCCCTGTGGAACGCTTTTGACACCTTGTAGAGTCCACGCCCCGAACAATTGAAACTGTTCTGACCAACTTGCCAAAACTATTGTTTGTTAACAAGAAATCTGTGGAGTGGTTGAAAAACAAGATTTAATGACTCCAACCTAAGTGTATGTAAACTTCTGACTTCAACTGTTTCAAAGAATTTGCGAGGGCACTAGAACAAGTCTGCAGCACCCGGCCTCACCCTACTAGAATCTGAAGTCAAATGTCTACTGTTTGCTGAACATCTGGTGCTTCTGTCACCAACCAAGGAGGGCCTACAGCAGCTCCTAGATCTTCTCCACAGAATCTGCCAGACCTGGGCCCTGACAGTAAATCTCAGTAAGACAAAAAATAATGGCGTTCCAAAAAAGGTCCAGTTGCCAGGACCACAAATACAAATTTCATCTGGACACCGTTACCCTGGAGCAAACAGAAAACTATAGATACCTCGTCCTAAACATCAGCGCCACAGGTAACTTACACAAATCAGTGAATGATCTGAGAGACAAAAAAATGTTTAAAAAATATATAAAAAATATACAACTGATAGGATTGATAAAGCATGGGCATGGGCGTGGGCATGGGCATGGGAGTGGGCATGGGCGTGGGCATGGGAGTGGGCATGGGCTACTGGGCATGGGCATGGGCGTGGGCATGGGAATGGGCATGGGCTACTGGGCATGGGCGTGGGGATGGGCTACTGGGCATGGGCATGGGCGTGGGCATGGGAGTGGGCATGGGCGTGGGCATGGGAGTGGGCATGGGCTACTGGGCATGAGCATGGGCTACTGGGCATGGGACTGGGCATGAGCATGGGCTACTGGGCTGGGCGTGGGCATGGGTGGGCATGGGGGCTACTGGGCACTGGGCTGGGCTGGGCTACTGGGCATGGGGGCTACTGGGCATGGGTGGGCTACTGGGCTGGGCATGGGACATGGGCATGGGCGTGGGCATGGGCTACTGGGCATGGGCACTGGGCATGGGCATGGGCATGGGCTACTGGGCTACTGGGCTACTGAGTTTTTGTGGGCATGGGCGTGGGCGTGGGCGTGGGCTACTGGGCATACTGGGCTACTGGGCATTTGGGCGTGGGCATGGGCTACTGGGCTACTGGGCTACTGGGCATGGGCTACTGGGCTGGGCTGGGCTACTGGGCATGGGCTACTGGGCGTGGCCGTGGTCGTGGGCGTGGGCTACTGGGCTACTGAGTTTTTCTGCAAAAAGATCAAATAACATTTTCTACAAGGGCTTATATACAGGATACTAACTCAAGATCAAAACTGGGCTTTATTCCAAATCACAAGTCCATACATGGGTAAAACCTTGATGGCTACTTTGGGACAAAATTACCTGAATGGGACTATTACTACTGGGCAAGGATTATCAAGAAGCGTGGGCGTGGGCTACTGGGCGTGGGCTAAAAAACTGAGTTTTTCTGCAAAAAACAAACCAAAACTCTTATATACAGGATACTAACTCAAGATCAAAACCTTTATCCAAATCACAAGTCCGGTAAAACAAAATACCTGAATGGACATCAAGGATTATCAGAAAAAAAACTTCCAACACAAAACTGAGTGAACCAAAACTGAGTGAACCCAAAAATGTAACCTTTTGGGATATAGGGCAGCATTTTCACTTTTGGATGAATAGCTGCCCAGAGTGAACTGATCCAACTCTGTCCCAGATGCTAATATATGCATATTATTATTAGTATTGATAGAAAACACTCTGAAGTTTCTAAAACTGCTTGAATGATGTCTGAGTATAACAGAACTCATATGGCAGGCGAAAACCTGAGAAAAATTCAACCAGGAAGTGGGACATCTGAGGTTTGTAGTTTTTCAAAGCTTGGCCTACCGAATACACATTGAGATATGGATGAGGTTGCACTTCCTAGGGCTTCCACTAGATGTCAACCGTCTTTTGAAACTTGAATGAGGATTCTACTATAAAGGAGGGGCTCATGAGACCTCTTTGAGTCAGTGGTCTGGCAGAGAGCCTTGGTCTCATGACGCGCGCTCCCGACAGAGTTACTTCTCGTTCCAGTGCTTTTTCTGAAGACAAAGGAATTCTCCGGTTGGAACATTTGATGTTTTATGTTAAAAACATCCTAACGATTGATTCCATACATCGTTTGACATGTTTCTAAAGGTCTGTAACGGAACTTTTCAAGTTTTTGTCTGGAGGAAGTGCCTGCGCCTCATGAAGATGGATTACTGGGCTGAACACGCTAACAACAACAAGTGGTTATTTGGACATAAATGATGGAACATTATGAAAAAAATCAGTCATTAATTGTCAAACTGGGATTCCTGGGAGTGCCTTCTGATGAAGATCATCAAAGGTAAGTGAATATTTATGGTGTTGTTTCTAACTTTGTTAATTCCAAAATGGCGGATATTCCTCTGGCTGTTTTGGGCTCTGAGCGCCGTTCTCAGATTATGCTTTTTCCGTAAGTAAAAAAAAAAAATGTGACACAGCGGTTGCATTAAGGAGAAGTCAATCTTTAATTCTGTGAATAACAGTTGTATCTTTTATCAATGTTTATTATGAGTATTTCTGCACAATCACCGGATGTTTTGGAATCAAAACAATACTGCATGTAAGGCGCCAATGTAAACGGAGATGTTTTTATATAAATATGCACATTATCGAACACAACATACATGTATTATGTAACATGATGTCCTATGAGTGTCATCTGATGAAGATCATCAAAGGTTAGTGATTCATTTTATATTTTATTCTGCTTTTTGTGACTTCTATCTTTGGCTGGGAAAATGGCTGTGTTTTCTCAACTTGGCGGTGATCCAACATAATCATATGTTGTGCTTTAGCTGTAAAGCATTTTTTAAATCGGACACGATGGGTAGATTAATAACAAGATGTTTATCTTTCATTTGCTGTATTGGACTTGTTAATGTGTGAAAGTTACATATTTCAAAAAAAAAATTTGAATTTCGTGTGCTGCCTTTTCAGGAGAATGTTGTCGAAAGGTTCAAGACAATTATCTCTAGGTACTTTTCTTATACAAAGCCTATAAATAAGGATATGAAGCTACCAAGCTGCTAGGAAAGAAACTGACTGAAATTAGCATTGAAGTGTGAAGTGAGAGGTGTGAAAACTCTTGAGCCTAACAATTTGAGGAGAGTTTCACAGCCCCCCAAATGCAGAGGCTTTCACAGCCTCCCCCCCCATCTGTGCAGAGGTCATTACAATACAGTACCCCATCTCTATTTTTAGCTGATATGCAACCAGGATACTTCAGTTGTAAATTACCTCTATAAGAAACAATATTGTTGCTTAGATCACATCAGAAGATATCCTCCTCAGAATCTCCAAAATACAACAGCCTCAGGACAACTTTGCTTGGATGTCATATTTTACCTTTATAAAGGACCATTCGCCCAAACTGAAAAGAGTTAGCTAACAACCTCCCTTTCCACGTGGAAAAGATGGTGTACAGAGACTTGCTAGCTACGTTAGCTAGCTAGCTGGGATTTTCTACAAGGAATCTGCCTCCCACAAAAAGCTTCTCTCAAGTGGGTGTGACACCTAATCCTGCTGCCGACTGCACTGCTGCTTGGATTCCACCTGGCGATCTATTCACCGTCTGCCCTGACCTGTCTCCCCCTGTCTGGTACATGTACTCCCCCCTCTCTCCCGAGCTTTGCTCCAGCACACTAGCGCTGTTGGGGCGAGTGACTCTAAATTTACAAGTCGTTAATATTTTTCTCTGGTGCTTTATGCTATTGTTGATGATGATCTTGCTTTTTTACCCAACCGTGTGACAGACTGTTTGTTCCCACCCTCGGGACTCTGACTCTCTATTGGTTACACAGACTGTTTGTTCCCACACTCGGGACTCTGACTCTCTATTGGTTACACAGACTCTTGGCCTCCCATCCTATTCTAACCACCTCTTGACGGCTTTGTACAATATAATCTTGTTGCCATCTGAAGCACATTCAGATGTCATAAATCAGCACTGCAGAGCTCTCCCTGTCCTCTGCCGTGCCCTGATTGTATTACTGCTGATGATATCTGGAAATGTGCATGTTCACCCTGGCCCATCTACTGTTGGTAGCCCCAATTCTGACTTGTGCTCTGATATCGGTTTCACTGATTTCTGCTCTCGTAAAATCCTGGGTTTTCTGTCGGAGAAAAGTCGGAGTCAGAGGCCGAGCCTTCTTATGTCTCTACTCCTCCCGTTACGGGGTCTGAGACGCCGAAGCTTCCCACCATGAGCTCTGACAAAATGAGCTCTGACAAAGTCATTGGCGAGTCCATTACCCGCAGTATTAGACTTAAATGAATAATCCAGGGATCATACATTGTTTACTAGGGGGCAGGGCTACTGACGTTAAGGCTAATCTGAAGATGGTGCTGGCTAATGCTAAAACTGGCGAGTGTAGAGAGTATAGGGATATTGTTATCCACGTCGGCACCTACAGTGTTAGGATGAAACAGTCAGAGATCACCAAGCGCAACATAGTTTCAGCGTGTAAATAAGCTAGAAAGATGTGTCGGTATCAAGTAATTGTCTCTGGCCCCCTCCCAGTTAGGGGGAGTGATGAGCTCTACAGCAGAGTCTCACAACTCAATCGCTGGTTGAAAACTGTTTTCTGCCCCTCACAAAAGATAGAATTTGTAGATAATTGGCCCTCTTTCTGGGACTCACCCACAAACAGGACCAAACCTGACCTGCTGAGGAGTGACGGACTCCATCCTAGCTGGAGGGGTGCTCTCATCTTATCTACCAACATAGACAGGGCTCTGGGTCATGAAGTGGAACGACATTTATTGGATATTTCAAACTTTTTTAACAATCAAAAACTGAAAAATTGGGCGTGCAAAATTTGTAGCGCCACCTTTTGCTGCGATTACAGCAATAAGTCGCTTGGGGTATGTCTCTATCAGTTTTGCACATCGAGAGACTGACATTTTTTTCCCATTCCTCCTTGCAAAACAGCTCGAGCTCAGTGAGGTTGGATGGAGAGCATTTGTGAACAGCAGTTTTCAGTTCTTTCCACAGATTCTCGATTGGATTCAGATCTGGACTTTGACTTGGCCATTCTAACACCTGGATATGTTTATTTTTGAACCATTCCATTGTAGATTTTGCTTTATGTTTTGGATCATTGTCTTGTTGGAAGACAAATCTCCGTCCCAGTCTCAGGTCTTTTGCAGACTCCATCAGGTTTTCTTCCAGAATGGTCCTGTATTTGGCTACATCCATCTTCCCATCAATTTGAACCATCTTCCCTGTCCCTGCTGAAGACAAGCAAGCCCAAACCATGATGCTGCCACCACCATGTTTGACAGTGGGGATGGTGTGTTCAGGGTGATGAGCTGTGTTGCTTTTACGCCAAACATAACGTTTTGCATTGTTGCCAAAAAGTTAAATTTTGGTTTCATCTGACCAGAGCACCTTCTTCCACATGTTTGGTGTGTCTCCCAGGTGGCTTGTGGCAAATGTTAAACGACACTTTTTATGGATATCTTTAAGAAATGGCTTTCTTCTTGCCACTCTTCCATAAAGGCCACATTTGTGCAATATATGACTGATTGTTGTCCTATGGACAGAGTCTCCCAAATCAGCTGTAGATCTCTGCAGTTCATCCAGATTGATCATGGGCCTCTTGGCTGCATCTCTGATCAGTCTTCTCCTTGTATGAGCTGAAAGTTTAGAGGGACGGCCAGGTCTTGGTAGATTTGCAGTGGTCTGATACTCCTTCCATTTCAATATTATCGCTTGCACAGTGCTCCTTGGGATGTTTAAAGCTTGGGAAATCTTTTTGTATCCAAATCCGGCTTTAAACTTCTTCACAACAGTATCTCGGACCTACCTGGTGTGTTCCTTGTTCTTCATGATGCTCTCTGCGCTTTTAAAGGACCTCTGAGACTATCACAGTGCAGGTGCATTTATACGGAGACATGATTACACACAGGTGGATTGTATTTATCATCATTAGTCATTTAGGTCAACATTGGATCATTCAGAGATCCTCACTGAACTTCCAGAGAGAGTTTGCTGCACTGAAAGTAAAGGGGCTGAATAATTTTGCACGCCCAATTTTTCAGTTTTTGATTTGTTAAAAAAGTTTCAAATATCCAATAAATGTCGTTCCACTTCATGATTGTGTCCCACTTGTTGATTCTTCACAAAAAAATACAGTTTTATATCTTAAAGTTTGAAGACTTAAATGTAGCAAAAGGTCCCAAAGTTCAAGGGGGCCAAATACTTTCGCAAGGCACTGTATTTAACTTTCACACATTAACAAGTCCAATACCTCAAATGAAAGATAAACATCTTGTTCATCTACCCATCATGTCCGATTTTTTAAATGTTTTACAGCGAAAACACAACTTATATTTATGTTAGACCACCACCAAATCAATGGGAAAACCCAGCCATTTTTTCCAGCCAAAGACAGAGTCACAAAAGCAGGATTAGAGATAAAATGAATCAATAACCTTTTGAAAATCTTCATCAGACGACACTCATATAACATGTTACACAATACATTTACGTTTTGTTCGATAATATGCATATTTATATCCACAAATCTCAGTTTACATTGACGCCATGTTCAGAACTGCCTCCAAAATATCCGGAGGAATTATAGAAAGCTACGCCACATAACAGAAATACTCATCATAAACTTTGACTAAAGATACATGTTCTACATATAATTAAATATACACTGGTTCTTAATGCAACCGCTGTGTCAGAATGTTTTTAAACGTTACGGAAAAAGCCTAACATTGCAATAATCTGAGACGGCGCTCAGACGTAAAAGTATTTCTCCGCCATGTTGGAGTCAACAGAAATACGAAATTACATCATAAATATTCCCTTACCTTTGATGATCTTTCATCAGATTGCAGTGCAAGGAGTCCTAGTTCCACAATAAATCGTTGTTTTGTTCCACAGGAAAATGGCATTCTGTCTGGACACTGACTATTTCCCCTCCCATTCGGTCAAAGTTCCCAGCAAATGCTCCATTCCACTTTCTACTGAATGAGGACATCTAGTGGAAGGCGTAGGAAATGCTTCCAGATCCATATCTTGTTGGGACAGGAGGGGCGATGACGTCAAAGTTGCCCCACATTCAGAAGTTCACTCCTTGTTTGGAAGATTGCCTGCCCTATGAGTTCTGTTATACTCACAGACATAATTCAAACAGTTTTAGAAACTTCAGAGTGTTTTCTATCCAATAGTAATAATAATATGCATATATTAGCAATCTAGGACAGAGTTTGATGCAGTTCACTAGGGGCACGCAATTCATCCAAAGTGAAAATACTGCCCCCTATCCTCAACAAGTTTTAAAACATTAAACAATGAATTTAAAGTACACTTTTAATAAGTGTATTGACTTAAGATATAATAGAAAATCCATCTGGTATTTGAAGTATGTTAGGTGAATTTTTGGGATATTGAAGTATACTGTAAAAAATAGATATAATTTTTTTGCTGCCTAACAAAGTCACACACACACACATACACCACCCCACCTCCCCTTCCCCAAAACTTGTGTAAATATTGGATTATAAATTGTGCCTTCCTGCATTATACTTATGCTAAAATCTTTATTATATTCTACTGCCATTTACAACGATGTATACAGTACAACTAATACAACTTGGAAATTCATACTGATCAGAATAACAACATGTTTCCCTTACACACCAGACATCAGAGCTCAGAAACTCTCTCTCTCTGTCTGTAGTTGGTCAGTAGTGAGGTGTGTGATTTACACAGACAACTATTTGACTGAACATGTGTTCTGATGAAACGCACACACAAACTCTCCCTCCCCTGTCTGTGCAGTTTGAGCAGGTAGTCAATATATTGGGTTGTGAATGAGAAGACTGTATTGTAGAGGACTGAGACCACAGCTGGCTGCAATACTACACCACTGTATCTGGAACTAGTTAACCTCACACACACACACACACACGTAAGTACTCTCAATCCCTCCCTCTCTCTCTCCCTCCTCTTCCTTTCTCTCTCCCTCTCTCTCTCTCTCTCTCTCTCTCTCTCTCCCTTTCCTCCCTCTCTCACTTCCTCCTCCCTCTCTCTCCCCTCTCTCTCTCTCTCTCCCTTTCCTCCCTCTCTCACTTCCTCCTCTTCCTTTCTCTCTCCCTCTCTCTCTCTCTCTCCCTTTCCTCCCTCTCTCACTTCCTCCTCTTCCTTTCTCTCTCCCTCTCTCTCTCTCTCTCCCTTTCCTCCCTCTCTCACTTCCTCCTCCCTCTCTCTCCCTCTCTCTCTCTCTCTCCCTTTCCTCCCTCTCTCACTTCCTCCTCCTCCTCTCTCCCTCTCTCTCTCTCTCTCCCTTTCCTCCCTCTCACTTCCTCCTCCTCCTTTCTCTCTCCCTCTCTCTCTCTCTCTCCCTTTCCTCCCTCTCTCACTTCCTCCTCTTCCTTTCTCTCTCCCTCTCTCTCTCTCTCTCCCTTTCCTCTCTCTCTCACTTCCTCCTCCCTCTCTCTCCTACCTCTCTACTCCAGCGGTTGATCCACTTGTCTCTCTGTCTCCTGCTGACGTAAAAAGGATCTCCAGCCTGAAAGGTTTCTCTGGGAACCGGCCTTCTGCGCAGCCTGCTGCCTTCCCCCTGCACACACACACGCACCCACGTTAGCTACTCTGTCTGTCTGTCTGTCTGTCTGTCTGCCTGTCTGCCTGTCTGCCTGTCTGCCTGTCTGTCTGCCTGTCTGCCTGTTTGCCTGTCTGTCTGTCTGTCTGTCTGTCTGTCTGTCTGTCTGCCTGCCTGCCTGTCTGTCTGTCTGTCTGTCTGTCTGTCTGTCTGTCTGCCTGTCTGTCTGCCTGCCTGTCTGTCTGTCTGTCTGTCTGTCTGTCTGTCTGTCTGTCTGTCTGTCTGTCTCTCTCTCTGCCTGCCTGTCTGCCTGTCTGTCTGTCTGTCTGTCTGTCTGTCTGTCTGTCTGTCTGTCTGTCTCTCTCTCTCTCTCTCTCTCTCTCTCTCTGTCTGCCTGTCTGTCTGTCTGTCTGTCTGTCTGTCTGTCTGCCTGCCTGTCTGTCTGTCTGTCTGTCTGTCTGTCTGTCTCTCTCTCTCTCTCTCTGTCTGTCTGTCTGTCTGTCTGTCTGTCTGTCTGTCTGTCTGTCTGTCTGTCTGTCTGTCTGTCTGCCTGCCTGCCTGTCTGTCTGTCTGTCTGTCTGTCTGCCTGTCTGCCTGTCTGCCTGTTTGCCTGTCTGTTGTTGCTGAATGACCATCTTATTGTTATACAGGCACGCTAAGTGGAGTCCTTGCCTCCATGTTGGGGTCCTTCGGCTCCAGAGGCTCCATTTTCCGCCTGCCACGTTTCCTGCGAGGGGAGGGGTCAACTTCCTCTGGGGGTGTGGGGGGTGCCATCTCACACGAGTCCTGGAGAGAGAGAGAGAGAGACAGAGGTTGAAAAATAAAGACTGAACTTTAACCAATGACCACTATCAAATAACAGGGTTTTAATAATCAGGTGAGTGCTTCTGTGAGTGTGATAGTTTTAACACCAGACTGAGACTGCCTCATATTAACAACAGCTATTTAACAACAGTGTTCAATGAGGATAGATGATATTAGCACTACAACAGTGTTCAATGAGGATAGATGATATTAGCGCTACAACAGTGTTCAATGAGGATAGATGCTATTAGCGCTACAACAGTGTTCAATGAGGATAGATGATATTAGCACTACAACAGTGTTCAATGAGGATAGATGCTATTAGCGCTACAACAGTGTTCAATGAGGATAGATGCTATTAGTGTTACAACAGTGTTCAATGAGGATAGATGATATTAGCACTACAACAGTGTTCAATGAGGATAGATGCTATTAGCGCTACAACAGTGTTCAATGAGGATAGATGATATTAGCGCTACAACAGTGTTCAATGAGGATAGATGATATTAGCGCTACAACAGTGTTCAATGAGGATAGATGATATTAGCGCTACAACAGTGTTCAATGAGGATAGATGCTATTAGTGTTACAACAGTGTTCAATGAGGATAGATGATATTAGCACTACAACAGTGTTCAATGAGGATAGATGATATTAGCACTACAACAGTGTTCAATGAGGATAGATGATATTAGCACTACAACAGTGTTCAATGAGGATAGATGATATTAGCGCTACAACAGTGTTCAATGAGGATAGATGATATTAGTGTTACAACAGTGTTCAATGAGGATAGATGATATTAGCACTACAACAGTGTTCAATGAGGATAGATGATATTAGCGCTACAACAGTGTTCAATGAGGATAGATGCTATTAGCGCTACAACAGTGTTCAATGAGGATAGATGATATTAGCGCTACAACAGTGTTCAATGAGGATAGATGCTATTAGCGCTACAACAGTGTTCAATGAGGATAGATGATATTAGCGCTACAACAGTGTTCAATGAGGATAGATGATATTAGCGCTACAACAGTGTTCAATGAGGATAGATGATATTAGCGCTACAACAGTGTTCAATGAGGATAGATGATATTAGCGCTACAACAGTGTTCAATCAAGCTAGCTGCTATTAGCGATACAACAGTGTTCAATGAAGCTAGCTGCTATTAGCATTACCTGTTCAATGAAGCTAAATTATATTAGCGTTACAACAGTGTTCAATGTAGCCAGTTGCTATTAGCATTACAATAGTGTGCAATGAAGCAAACTGCTTTTTAGCGTTACAACAGTGTTCAATTAATCTAGCTGCTATTAGTGTTAGAACTGAGTTCAATTAAACCTATTGCTATTACCATTAGGCCACTGTGTTAGTACAAAACATTTTCTAATGAAGCTAACCATGTAATGCTAAAATAGCATGGTGTGTTTAATAAAGCAAGCCATTCATAAAATCACGACCAAGTTAAACAAGGTGCTAATATTATGCTAGGCTGCTAACAGGCTAGCTGGGTTTAATGATCCTATCAGCTAATCAGATCACTGTGTTAAAACAACAGTATCTAACATGTGACAAATACAATTTGATTTGATAACTAGCATACTGAAACAACACTGTATTTAATGATGCTAGACTGCTCTAACAGTCTAGCAGTTTTTATAGGTGTCGCTAACAAGCAAGCAGGTTAGTTTATAGGCGTGTCGCTAGCAGGCTAACGGGATAGAAGGCTAACAGGCTTCCAGGCTAACAGGCTAAGTTTATAGGTGTGTCGTTAAGGAGTCTGTTAGTCCTGAGCTCAAAGGCTACACTAATGAGCTCTCACAGACTCACAGACCATAATGAACAGGTGAGAAGCTCCATAAAACACAATAAACAGTGGAGACCATGTGCCCCTGGAAACACACACACAACCAACACACACACACACACACACACACACACACACACACACACACACACACACACACACACACACACACACACACACACACACACACACACACACACACACACACACACACACACACACAACCATAACACACACACACACACACACACACACACACACACACACACACACACACACACACACACACACACACACACACACACACACACACACACACACACACACACACACACACACACACACACACACACACACACACACACACACATTATCTTTCTCCATTCTCATCTCACACACTGGTACTGGTACACATTGCAGCAAGAAACCTCATGTAAGCTTCAAGAAATATTGCCTATTCTTTAGCTCAGTAGGCGAACATGACTGGCTGAGATAATGAGTGGGCTGGACATGCTGATAGATGAGTTCAGATTGGTCTGCCATGTAGCAGGCTTCTGTCTATAATATAAGCTGGTCAGTATGTGTAAGTAATCCTTTCTAATACAGATTTATTTTGAAAGACCTCACAAAGTAGAACTTCATTAGTGTTGCTCTCCACTTTCTGGAGGACCGAGTTTTGAAATCAGTGAAATTAGAGTATGATAGCTAAGGAGATGGAGAAAATTCTGGCATTTGATTTGCAAATATGCAGACAGAGTTGGTCCTTCTGTGGCTCAGTTGGTAGAGCATGGCGCTTGTAACGCCAGGGTAGTGGGTTCGATTCCCGGGACCACCCATACGTAGAATGTATGCACACATGACTGTAAGTCGCTTTGGATAAAAGCGTCAGCTAAATGGCATATATTATTATTATCACACAGAAGGCTGTCGTATAAAACACCTGTCCGGATTACATCTTCAAACTAAGGGCAACCATGGCCTCCGTGACAGAGAGGGAGAGTCCATCCATGTATTTGTGTAAGAGAGTCTAGCAAGCTACAGTCTCAGTTATTACACGCTTCTAATTTTGTCACAAAGTAGTTTTAATTTCAAGTTAAAGTGTACTGTTCGCTAGCTAGCTAACGTTAGCTGGTTGGTTAGCTAGCTAACATTACATGTATGATCAGTGTAGTAATATTATTCGTATCTCAGAGCCATTTCTATTGCTGGTTATATCCTAACGTTAGCTGTCTAACATTGAACCTGGTTGGTTAGCTACCTGCAGATTCATGCAGGGTAGTAATGTTATGAGTTGGGATTATAGTTCATTGTTTAGCTAGCTACATGTCTAAACAAAATACTACTATTTCAATAGAATGTTTATGATGTCACTGCGACAACTGTTGATAGACGTAGCTGGTAAATTTGCTCTGGCTATCTACTCTGATTTCAGAGCACACTCATCTGTGTGTGCCAGAGCGCAGAATAACTGACGCATTTCTGAATGTTCAACATGAACATGAATGTGTCAGTAAACGTTGGCAAAAAAGCGTTTGTCAGCAGCATAGTTGCAATCACCAACGCTCTGGATAACATAAAAACAGCCTAACCAGCTCTGCTAGGGGGAGTAAAATGGCCAACGTTAGCCAGTT
>NC_068439.1:85153808-85206308 GCF_023373465.1 Oncorhynchus keta | reverse complement strand
AGACACAGCACTGTTATCACAGACAACACTGTTATCACAGACACAGCACTGTTATTACAGACAACACTGTTATTACAGACAACACTGTTATCACAGACAACACTGTTATTACAGACACAGCACTGTTATTACAGACAACACTGTTATTACAGACACAGCACTGTTATTACAGACAACACTGTTATCACAGACAACACTGTTATTACAGACAACACTGTTATTACAGACAACACTGTTATTACAGACAACACTGTTATTACAGACACAGCACTGTTATTACAGACAACACTGTTATTACAGACAACACTGTTATTACAGACAACACTGTTATTACAGACAACACTGTTATCACAGACAACACTGTTATTACAGACACAACACTGTTATTACAGACAACACTGTTATTACAGACACAGCACTGTTATTACAGACAACACTGTTATTACAGACAACACTGTTATTACAGACAACACTGTTATCACAGACAACACTGTTATTACAGACAACACTGTTATTACAGACAACACTGTTATCACAGACAACACTGTTATTACAGACAACACTGTTATTACAGACAACACTGTTATCACAGACAACACTGTTATTACAGACACAGCACTGTTATTACAGACAACACTGTTATTACAGACACAGCACTGTTATTACAGACAACACTGTTATCACAGACAACACTGTTATCACAGACAACACTGTTATCACAGACAACACTGTTATTACAGACAACACTGTTATTACAGACACAACACTCTTATTACAGACAACACTGTTATTACAGACACAGCACTGTTATTACAGACAACACTGTTATTACAGACAACACTGTTATTACAGACAACACTGTTATCACAGACAACACTGTTATTACAGACAACACTGTTATTACAGACACAACACTGTTATTACAGACAACACTGTTATTACAGACAACACTGTTATTACAGACACAGCACTGTTATTACAGACAACACTGTTATTACAGACAACACTGTTATTACAGACAACACTGTTATTACAGACAACACTGTTATTACAGACAACACTGTTATTACAGACAACACTGTTATTACAGACAACACTGTTATCACAGACAACACTGTTATTACAGACAACACTGTTATTACAGACAACACTGTTATTACAGACAACACTGTTATTACAGACACAGCACTGTTATCACAGACAACACTGTTATTACAGACAACACTGTTATTACAGACAACACTGTTATTACAGACAACACTGTTATCACAGACAACACTGTTATCACAGACAACACTGTTATTACAGACAACACTGTTATTACAGACAACACTGTTATTACAGACAACACTGTTATTACAGACAACACTGTTATTACAGACAACACTGTTATCACAGACAACACTGTTATTACAGACAACACTGTTATTACAGACAACACTGTTATTACAGACAACACTGTTATTACAGACACAACACTCTGGTAAAGACACAACTCTCTGGTACAGACACAGCACTCGGGTACAGACACAACTCTCTGGTACAGACACAACTCTCGGGTACAGACACACCACTCTGGTACAGACACAACACTCTGGTACAGACACAACACTGTTATCAGAGACACAACACTGTCACTCCAGACACAACACTCTGGTACAGACACAACACTCTGGTACAGACACAACACTCTGGTACAGACACAACACTCTGGTACAGAAACAACAGACACATAAATATGTTACAGACACACAACCAGAGGTTTCACTGCAGAGTCCTCTGACTTGGCTGATTAGTGACTGCCAACATCAATACACTGTGGGTTCCCTCAGAGTGTTTTGTCTGTTTCTATGAGAACAACAGCTAGTGGTGCATAAACATTGTATGTGGCCCTGCAGTTTTCCTTTATCTGTGACTGGTTGAAAAACGAAGGAAAGAAGAGATGGAGGAACCCGACCAATAAGAAAATCTCTCTCTCAGCTGTGATAGTGGAATGGTTGCTAAGGAGGAGAAACTGCTTAGCAACCGTCTCCAGAGCTGCTGTGCTGACTAAACCTCTGATGTCACTTCCCTAATGATCAGCATAGAAACCACCCAGGTAACCTATGACCCCCCATCCGCTAACACACACACATGCGCGCACACCCTCCCCTCCCCATCTCTCTCTCTGTCTGTCTGTCTCTCTCTCTTTCTCCCTCCCTCCCTCCTTTCCCCCTCACTTTTTTTTTTATCTCTCCCTCCCCCTCTCTCTGTCTCTCGCTCTCTCTCACCCCCTGCTTTCGCCCTCCCTATCTTTGGTCTATTTTGATCTTTGGCAGGTTATTTAGGGCTGCTGTTGTTGCTAAGCAACCAGACGGGTAACTGGGAGACAGCAGGAAAGTCCCACTGCCGCAGACAGACCCCGAAAATACCTCCTCTATCTCTCTGTCTCCCATCCTGTCTGTCTCTATTTCAGCCTCTCTCTCTCTCTCTCCCTCCTCTCTTTCTCTCTCCCTCCTCTCTCTCTCTCTCCCTCCTCTCTCTCTCTCCCTCCTCTCTCTCTCCCTCCTCTCTCTCTCTCTCCCTCCTCTCTCTCTCTCTCTTTCCCGTCTCTCTTTCTGTTTTCCTTCACTGTCTCTTCCTCCTCTCTCTTGTGTGTACAGTACGTACAGTATGTACAGTATGGTAGTACAACATCTCATTCCCTTTCCCATTAGGAACACCTGACCAGGTGAATCCAGATGAAAGCTAGCATCCCTTATTGATGTCACTTGTTAAATCCACTTCAATCAATGTAGATGAAGGGGAGGAGACGGGTTAAAGAAGGATTTTGAAGCCTTGAGACAACTGACACATAGATGGTGTATGTTTGCCATTCAGCGGGTGAAGTATTGAAGTGTCTTTGAACAGGGTTATGGTAGTAGGTGCCAGGAGCACCCGTTTGAGTGTGTTAAGAACTGCAACACTGCTGGTTTTTTACACTCAACAGTTTCCCGTGTGTATAAAGAATGGTCCACCATCCAAAGGACATCCAGCCAACTTGACACAACTCTGGGAAGTATCGGAGTCAACATGGGCCAGCATCCCTGTGGAACGCTTTCAACACCTCGTAGAGTCCATGACCCAAAGAATTGAGGCTGTTCTGAGGGCAAAAGTGGTGCAACTCAATACCAGGAAGGTGTTCCTAATGTTTTGTCCACTCAGTGTATTTTGGTGCCTATTTCTCTGGATGGTGCCATATAGGGCAGCTCTGTTTCTAAAGCAACTCCGCAGTATTTAGTTTTTTGTGTGTTATTTCTTACATTATTATCTTAGAAATGTGTTTGTGTCATATCATCTCTACCTTACCTGACACCCTAGACCGCCCACTTAAATTTGCTTTACTGCCCCAATAGATCCACAGACTGATGCAATCGCCATCTCACTGCACACTGCCCTCACCCATCTGGACAAGAGGAAAACTTATGCCGTTCAAATCAAAAGGAAGTCGTTATTTGTCACATGCGCTGAATACAACAGGTGTAGTAGACCTTACAGTGAAATGCGTACTTACTTCATTGACTATAGCTCTGCCTTCAACACCATAGTACCCTCCAAGCTCATCATCAAACTCGGGGCCCTGGGTCTGAACCCCGCCCTGTACAACTGGGTCCTGGACTTCCTGACTGGCCGCCCCCAGGTGGTGAGGGTAGGTAACAACATAGCCACCCCGCTGATCCTCAACACTGGGGCCCCACAAGGGATGCGTTCTGAGCCCTCTCCTGCACTCCCTGTTCACCCACGACTGCGTGGCCATGCACCACACAGACAGTGTGGTGAAGAAGGCGCAACAGTGCCTATACAACCTCAGGAGGCTGAAAAAATTTGGCCTGGCCCCTAAAACCCTCACATACTTTTACAGGTGCACAATTGAGAGCATCCTGTCGGGCTATATTACCGCCTGGTATGGCAACTGCACCGCCCACAACCACAGGGGTAGTGGGGGTAGTGGGTAGTGAGGTCTGCACAATGCATCACCGGGGGCAAACTACCTGCCCTCCAGGACACCTACACCACCCGATGTCACAGGAAGGCCAAAAAGATCATCAAGGACAACAACCACCCGAGCCACTGCCTGTTCACCCCGCTATCATCCAGAAGGATCATCAAGGACATCAACCACCCGAGTCACTTGCCTGTTCACCCCGCTATCATCCAGAAGGATCATCAAGGACATCAACCACCCGAGTCACTGCCTGTTCACCCCGCTATCATCCAGAAGGATCATCAAGGACAACAACCACCCGAGCCACTTCCTGTTCACCCCGCTATCATCCAGAAGGATCATCAAGGACATCAACCACCCGAGCCACTTCCTGTTCACCCCGCTATCATCCAGAAGGATCATCAGGACATCAACCAATGAGCCACTTCCTGAAAAACAGCTATCATCCAGAAGGATCATCAAGGACATCAACCACCCGAGCCACTGCCTGTTCACCCTGCTATCATCCAGAAGGATCATGAAGGACATCAACCACCCGAGCCACTGCCTGTTCAAGGCTATCATCCAGAAGGATCATCAGGACATCAACTACCCAGAGCCACTGCCTGTTACCCTGCTATCATCCAGAAGGATCATCAAGGACAACAACCACCCGAGCCACTGCCTGTTCACCCTGCTATCATCCAGAAGGATCATCAAGGACATCAACCAGGAGCCACTGCCTGTTCACCCTGCTATCATCCAGAAGGATCATGAAGGACATCAACCCCGTAGCTTAGACTGCCTGTTCACCCCGCTATCATCCAGAAGGATCATCTGGACATCAACTACCCGAGCCACTGCCTGTTCACCCTGCTATCATCCAGAAGTATATCACTGACAACAACCACCCGAGCTACTTCCTGTTCACCCTGCTATCATCCAGAAGGATCTCAATTGACAATTTAACCACCGAGCCACTTTGTTGTCTTGTTATCATCCAGAAGGATCATGAAGGACATCAACCACCCGAGCCACTGCCTGTTCACCCCGCTATCATCCAGAAGGATCATCAAGGACATCAACTACCCGAGCCACTGCCTGTTCACCCCGCTATCATCCAGAAGGATCATCAAGGACAACAACCACCCGAGCCACTGCCTGTTCACCCTGCTATCATCCAGAAGGCGAGGTCAGTACAGGTGCATCAATGCTGGGAACGAGAGACTGAAAAACAGCTTTTTTCTCAAGGCCATCAGCCATCATTTGCCAGCTACCACCAAGTTACTCAACCCTGTAACTTAGAGGCTGCTGTCCTGTATACATAGACTTGGAATCACTTCTATCTCAAGGCCATCAGACTGTTAAATAGCCATCACTAGCCAGCTACCACCAAGTTACTCAACCCTGTAACTTAGAGGCTGCTGTCCTGTATACATAGACTTGGAATCACTGGTCACTTTAATAACGGAACACTTGTCACTTTAATAACGTTTACATACTGCTTTACTCATCTCATATGTATATACTGTATTCTATTAGACTATTTTAGTCAATGCCACTCCTACATTTCTCAATCTAATGTTTATATATGTCTTAATTGCATTATTTCACTTTTAGATTTGTGTGTCTTGTTATGAATTGTTAGATATTACTGCACCGTCGGAGCTAGGAACACAGGCATTTTGCTACACCGCAATAACATCGGCTGAAAATGTGACCAATAACATCTGATGAATATGTGACCAATAACATCTGCTGAATATGTGTATGTGACCAATAACATCTGCTGAATATGTGTATGTGACCAATAACATCTGCTGAATATGTGTATGTGACCAATACAATTTGATTTGATTTGATTATTTGAACTAGGGATTTATATCGTGTGTGTGTGTGTGTGTGTGTGTGTGTGTGTGTGTGTGTGTGTGTGTGTGTGTGTGTGTGTGTGTGTGTGTGTGTGTGTGTGTGTGTGTGTTTGTGTGTGTGTGTGTGTGTGTGTGTGTGTGTGTGTGTGTGTGTGTGTGTGTGTGTGTGTGTGTGTGTGTGTGTGTGTGTGTGTGTGTGTGTGTGTGTGTTTGTGTGTGTGTGTGTGTCTGTGTGAGTGTGTATGTGAGTGTGTGTGTGTGTGTGTGAGTGTGTGTGTGTGTGTGTGTGTGTGTGTGTGTGTGTGTGTGTGTGTGTGTGTGTGTGTGTGTGTGTGTGTGTGTGTGTGTGTGTGTGTGTGTGTGTGTGTGTGTGTGTGTGTGTGTGTGTGTGTGTGTGTGTGTGAGTGTGTATGTGAGTGTGTTTGAGTGTGTGTGTGTGTGTGTGTTTGAGTGTGTGTGTGTGTGGTGCGTGTGCAGAATGGTTAGTGAGCGATGTAAATAAATAACTGTCTGTTTAATTATTACACAAATACAGAAACACACGCAGCCCTCACCATGTGTGTAGTGGGGTCCTCTGATGGTGGCAGTGTGGTAGTATTGGACGGCATGGCGATGCGTGGTAACCGATTAAAATATTAAAACTGTCCCCGTAGCAACCAGGTGAGTCCCCCTTCAGTCCTCTCCTGACAACGAGAAAAACACAAAAACTTAGTTTAATATAAACAGTTAGTTTAATATAAACAGAATCTAAGACGCACACCAGACATCTGTCTGTCTGTCTGTCTGTCTGTCTGTCTGTCTGTCTGTCTGTCTGTCTGTCTGTCTGTCTGTCTGTCTGTCTCTCTCTCTCTCTCTCTCTCTCTCTGCCTGCCTGCCTGTCTGTCTGTCTGTCTGCCTGTCTGAGCTCGGTCTGTCTGTCTTTGGAACCTCTCTAACTCAAAGTCTCTGCCTGCTGTTTCTGCTGTCTGCCTGCCTGTCTGTTTTAATACTCTGCCTGTCTGTCTGTTTTAATGTCTGTCTGTCTGTCTGTCTTTCTCTCTTCTCTACTGCCTGCCTGCCTGCCTGTCTGTCTTTCAGTCTGCCTGTTTCTGTGTGTCTGTCTGTCTGTCTGTCTGTCTGTCTGTCTGCCTGTTTCTGTCTGTCTGTCTGTCTGTCTGTCTGTCTGTCTGTCTGTCTGTCAGTCTGTCTGTCTGTCTGTCTGTCAGTCTGCCTGTTTCACTGTCTGTCTGTCTGTCTGTCTGTCTGTCTGTCTGTCTGTCTGTCTGTCTGTCTGTCTGTCAGTCTGCCTGTTTCTGTCTGTCTGTCTGTCTGTCTCTCTGCCTGCCTGTCTGCCTGCCTGTCTGTCTGTCTGTCTGTCTGTCTGTCTGTCTGTCAGTCTGCCTGTTTCTGTCTGTCTGTAAAAAGATTATCTATTTAGAGATGAGTACAGGATATGACATCATCACAGAGCTCACATCCATCTGACAACAAACAGCACATACCATACTATGGAACCACACCACCTTAACTCAGTCAACTCACCACAGAGACAAAGACAGTTTCTGTAGGTCACACACAGTATAGTATGGTATGTTCTGTTTTAATACTACACAGTATAGTATGGTATGTTCTGATTTAATACTACACAGTATAGTATGGTATGTTCTGTTTTAATACTACACAGTATAGTATGGTATGTTCTGTTTTAATACTACACAGTATAGTATGGTATGTTCTGTTTTAAAACTACACAGTATAGTATGGTATGTTCTGTTTTAATACTACACAGTATAATATGGTATGTTCTGTTTTAATACTACACAGTATAGTATGGTATGTTCTGTTTTAATACTACACAGTATAGTATGGTATGTTCTGTTTTAATACTACACAGTATAGTATGGTATGTTCTGTTTTAATACTACACAGTATAGTATGGTATGTTCTGTTTTAATACTACACAGTATAATATGGTATGTTCTGTTTTAATACTACACAGTATAGTATGGTATGTTCTGTTTTAATACTACACAGTATAATATGGTATGTTCTGTTTTAATACTACACAGTATAGTATGGTATGTTCTGTTTTAATACTACACAGTATAGTATGGTATGTGCTGATTTAATACTACATAGTATAGTATGGTATGTTCTGATTTAATACTACACAGTATAGTATGGTATGTTCTGTTTTAATACTACACAGTATAGTATGGTATGTTCTGTTTTAATACTACACAGTATAGTATGGTATGTTCTGTTTTAAAACTACACAGGCTACAATATCCAACTAAATCACAGAGGAGGCAATAAAACCGGATCCGTGTTGTTGTTGTTCCTGCCTGCAAGAAGCTCTTATGGGGCAGGTACAGCGGCCACGCGCCCCTAGACAGAATGCACCCGTTAACCTCGACAGGCAGGCACGCGCCCCAGCGTCAGTTCCGTATGCCTGCATCTGGAGGAAAACCCGACTCTATCGGACCGCCGCGAGACTAGCAGACTTCCATTGAGTGCAATCGTTATTTTCTTACCGGAGGAGATGTCCGGTTTGTCTTGAACCAAATAAAACTCCTCAAGTTCACGCGCCGTTGCCTTGTATACGGTACACATCTGCACGCGCACAGCGGAACCGATCTAGGCTTTCTCCGTGCTTTATCCCCGGCCTCCTCTCTCTCGCTCTCGCGCTCTCTCTGCCTCCCTCCCTCTCTTTCTGAGCTGCAGAGGAGAGGTCGCAGCACCGGATAACGTCTCCGCCAGGTCCTAGAGTCTGGTTTCTGATAACCACTAGAATCGTATGTCCTCACATGGAACATATGTTGGTCCCTACCCACTTACCCACTAACCTAGAACAAGGTCCGGGAGGCCTCCCTTGTCTTCACGTTGTGTTTTTTTTGCCATAGCACTACACAGATGATTAAAATCATCAAAACTTCATGATGAGTTGGTTATTTGAATCCGCGGTGTACTGCCTGGGCACCTGAGACGTAGATTTATCCATGTACTGTATGTAGTGTATTCTAGTCAAGTCTCATCCTATATCACTACTGCTGTACACACATTTTCTATTCATACAGTATTCTGTCCATAATGTGTAAACACACCATCCTATATAACAACTATCTATACACACCACCCTATTATAACTACGGTCTATACAGACCATCCTATTATAACTACGGTCTATACACACCACCCTATTATAACTACTGTCTATACACACCACCCTATATAACTACTGTCTATACACACCACCCTATTATAACTACTGTCTATACACACCACCCTATATAACTACTGTCTATACACACCACCCTATTATAACTACTGTCTATATACACCACCCTATTATAACTACTGTCTATACAGACCATCCTATTATAACTACTGTCTATACACACCATCCTATTATAACTACTGTCTATACAGACCATCCTATTATAACTACTGTCTATACACACCATCCATTATAACTACTGTCTATATACACCACCCTATATAACTACTGTCTATACAGACCATCCTATTATAACTACTGTCTATACACACCATCCTATTATAACTACTGTCTATACAGACCATCCTATTATAACTACTGTCTATACACACCATCCTATTATAACTACTGTCTATATACACCACCCTATATAACTATTGTCTATACAGACCATCCTATTATAACTACGGTCTATACACACCACCCTATTATAACTACTGTCTATACACACCACCCTATATAACTACTGTCTATACACACCACCCTATTATAACTACTGTCTATACACACCACCCTATATAACTACTGTCTATACACACCACCCTATTATAACTACTGTCTATACACACCACCCTATATAACTACTGTCTATACACACCACCCTATTATAACTACTGTCTATACACACCACCCTATATAACTACTGTCTATACACACCACCCTATTATAACTACTGTCTATACACACCATCCAATATAACTACTGTCTATACACACCATCCTATATAACTGGTGTCTATACACACCATCCTATTATAACTACTGTCTATACACACCATCCTATATAACTGCTGTCTATACACACCATCCTATTATAACTACTGTCTATACACACCATCCTATATAACTACTGTCTATACACACCACCCTATTATAACTACTGTCTATACACACCACCCTATTATAACTACTGTCTATACACACCATCCTATATAACTGCTGTCTATACACACCATCCTATTATAACTACTGTCTATACACACCATTCTATATAACTACTGTCTATACACACCATCCTATATAACTACTGTCTATACACACAATCCTATATAACTACTGTCTATACTGTCCATACACACCATCCAATATAACTACTGTCTATATACACCATCCTATATAACTACGGTCTATATACACCATCCTATATAACTACTGTCTATACACACCATCCTGTATAACTACTGTCTATATACACCATCCTATATAACTACTGTCTATACACACCATCCTATATAACTACTGTCTATACACCACCCTATATAACTACTGTCTACACACCATCCTATATAATTACTGTCTATACACACCATCCTGTATAACTACTGTCTACACACCATCCTATATAATTACTGTCTATACACACCATCCTATATAACTACTGTCTATACACATCATCCTATATAACTACTGTCTATACACACCACCCTATATAACTACTGTCTAAACACACCACCCTATATAACTACTGTCTAAACACACCATCCTATATAACTACTGTCTAAACACACCACCCTATATAACTACTGTCTATACACACCATCCTATATAACTACTGTCTATACACACCATTCTATATAACTACTGTCTATACACACCACCCTATATAACTACGGTCTATACACACCACCCTATATAACTACTGTCTATACACACCACCCTCTTATTGTCACGCCTTGGTCATAGTGTTTTGTGTTTTCGTTATATATTTGGTCAGGCCAGGGTGTGACATGGGTTTAATGTTGTGTTTTCGTATTGGGGGTTTTGTAGGTATTGATATTGCGGCTGAGTAGGGGTGTAGCATAGGTTGGCTGCCTGAGGCGGTTCTCAATCAGAGTCAGGTGATTCTTGTTGTCTCTGATGGGGAACCGTATTTAGGTAGCCTGGGTTTCGCTTTGTATTTCGTGGGTGATTGTTCCTGTCTCTGTGTAGTTTCACCAGATAGGCTGTAATTAGGTTTCACGTTCCGTTTGTTGTTTTGTATTTGTAAAAGTTATTTCATGTATCGCGATTGTTTCATTAAAGACATGAGTGACCACCACGCTGCATTTCGGTCCGACTTCTTTCAACAAACGAATAACGACGTTACAATTATAACTACTGTCTATACACACCACCCTATTATAACTACTGTCTATATACACCACCCTATATAACTACTGTCTATACACACCACCCTATTATAACTACTGTCTATACACACCACCCTATATAACTACTGTCTATACACACCATCCTATATAACTACTGTCTATACACACCATCCTATATAACTACTGTCTATACACACCATCCTATATAACTACTGTCTATACACACCATCCTATATAACTACTGTCTATACACACCATCCTATATAACTACTGTCTATACTGTCTATACACACCATCCTATATAACTACTGTCTATACACACCATCCTATTTAACTACTGTCTATACACACCATCCTATATAACTACTGTCTATACACACCATCCTATATAACTACTGTCTATACACACCATCCTATATAACTACTGTCTATACTGTCTATACACACCATCCTATATAACTACTGTCTATACACACCATCCTATATAACTACTGTCTATACACACCATCCTATATAACTACTGTCTATACACACCATCCTATATAACTACTGTCTATACACACCATCCTATTATAACTACTGTCTATACACACCATCCTATTATAACTACTGTCTATACACACCATCCTATATAACTACTGTCTATACACACCATCCTATATAACTACTGTCTATACACACCATCCTATATAACTACTGTCTATACACACCATCCTATATAACTACTGTCTATACACACCATCCTATATAACTACTGTCTATACACACCATCCTATATAACTACTGTCTATACACACCACCCTATATAACTACTGTCTATACACACCATCCTATATAACTACTGTCTATACACACCACCCTATATAACTACTGTCTATACACACCATCCTATATAACTACTGTCTATACACACCATCCTATATAACTACTGTCTATACACACCATCCTATATAACTACTGTCTATACACACCATCCTATATAACTACTGTCTATATACACCATCCTATATAACTACTGTCTATACACACCATCCTATATAACTACTGTCTATACTGTCTATACACACCATCCTATATAACTACTGTCTATACACACCATCCTATTAAACTACTGTCTATACACACCATCCTATATAACTACTGTCTATACACACCATCCTATATAACTACTGTCTGTACACACCATCCTATATAACTACTGTCTATACACACCATCCTATATAACTACTGTCTATATACACCATCCTATATAACTACTGTCTATACACACCATCCTATATAACTACTGTCTATACTGTCTATACACACCATCCTATATAACTACTGTCTATACACACCATCCTATATAACTACTGTCTATACTGTCTATACACACCATCCTATTAAACTACTGTCTATACACACCATCCTATTAAACTACTGTCTATACACACCATCCTATATAACTGCTGTCTATACACACCATCCTGTATAACTACTGTCTATACACACCATCCTGTATAACTACTGTCTATACACACCACCCTATGTAACTACTGTCTATATACACCACCCTATATAACTACTGTCTATACACACCATCCTATATAACTACTGTCTATATACACCACCCTATATAACTACTGTCTATACACACCATCCTATATAACTACTGTCAATACACACCATCCTATATAACTACTGTCAATACACACCACCCTATGTAACTACTGTCTATATACACCACCCTATATAACTACTGTCTATACACACCATCCTATATAACTACTGTCTATACACACCATCCTATATAACTACTGTCTATACACACCATCCTATATAACTACTGTCTATACACACCTTCCTATATAACTACTGTCAATACACACCACCCTATGTAACTACTGTCTATATACACCACCCTATATAACTACTGTCTATACACACCATCCTATATAACTACTGTCTATATACACCACCCTATATAACTACTGTCTATACACACCATCCTATATAACTACTGTCTATACAAACCATCCTATATAACTACTGTCTATACACACCATCCTGTATAACTACTGTCTATACACACCATCCTATTATAACTACTGTCTATACACACCATCCTATATAACTACTGTCTATATACACCATCCAATATAACTACTGTCAATACACACCATGCTGTATAACTACTGTCTATACACACCATCCTATTATAACTACTGTCTATACACACCATCCTATATAACTACTGTCTATATACACCACCCTATATAACTACTGTCTATACACACCATCCTGTTTAACTACTGTCTATACACACCATCCTATATAACTACTGTCAATACACACCATCCTATATAACTACTGTCTATACACACCATCCTATTTAACTACTGTCTATATACACCACCCTATATAACTATTGTCTATACACACCATCCTATTTAACTACTGTCTATACAAACCACCCTATTATAACTACTGTCTATACAAACCATCCTATATAACTACTGTCTATACACACCATCCTATATAACTATTGTCGATACACACCATCCTATTTAACTACTGTCTATACAAACCATCCTATTATAACTACTGTCTATACAAACCATCCTATATAACTACTGTCTATACACACCATCCTATATAACTACTGTCTATACACACCATCCTATATAACTATTGCTGTACACACCTTTTCTATTCATATACTGTCCACAATGTTTATACACACCATCATATATACTGAACAAAAATATAAACACAATATGTAACAATGTAAAAGATTTTACTGAGTTTCATATAAGGAAATGAGTCAATTGATATAAGTTCATTAGACCCTTATCTATGGATTTTACCTGACTGGGAATACAGATATGCATCTTTTGGACATCAGCTGTCGGGGTCTCAGACGACCCTGCAGGTGTTGAAGCTGGATGTGGAGGTCCTGGGCTGGCTTGGTTACACGTGGTCTGTGGTTGTGAGGCCGCTTGGGCGTGCTGTCAAATTCTCTAAAACGAATTTGGAGGCGTTTTATGGTAGAGAAATTAACATGACATTATCTGGCAACAGCTCTGGTGGACATTCCTGCAGTCAACATGCCTACTGCACGCGCCCTCAAAACATGAGACATCTGTGGCATTGTGTTGTGTGACAAAACTGCACATTTTAAAGTGGCTTTTTATTGTTCTCGGCACAAGGTGCACCTGTGTAACGATCATGCTGTTTAATCATCTTTTGATATGCCACACCTGTCAGGTGGATGGATTATCTTGGCAGAGTAATGCTCTCTAATAGGGATGTAAAGAAAGTTGTGCACAAAATTTGAAGAAATAAGCTTTTTGTGTGTATGGAACATTTCTGGTGTCTTTTATCTCAGCTCATGAAACACGGGACCAACACTTTACATGTATATTTTTGCTCAGTATAATACACCACATGGAATGTATATGATAATATAATGCTGGACTCTGATATTGCTCGCTTTGATGTTGCTCATTTGTCTTGTTTGCTTGTTCGATTGTGTGTATATTGTTATTGTAATGCTAGTTATTACTGTAGTAGTGGAGATAGAAACATAATCATTGCACCTGCCATGACATCTGTGTGTGTGACCAATAAACTTTGATTTGATTGTTGAAGATATTTTGATATGCAGCCTAATCCAGTAATTGTCCTTCTTTTAAGATTGACAATTAGACTATAGTTGCTATCAATATAAAAAGACTTAATAAGAAGTTTTTTTGTTCAGTAGAGATGAATTAAATACATCTGATTTCACAAATGTAATGAATTTAGGGTTCATCATCTGAGGAGATGGAAACACAACACACATGAACTAGATCGTTGACTCCAAGTATAATACCCACTGCTAGTATCAATGTATTCATCCAACAGTAAACATAATACCCCCCAAAAAAAATATTGTAGGCTACTACCCATAATACCTTTAGGCATATGCCCTCGCAATGGCCAGTGTGGGGTAAAGAGATGGGGAAGAACAGTCAGTTGCTCCCTTCCCAGCTAGTTAGTTCCGTCAGTAGTGCCCTTCCCAACTAGCTAGTTCCGTCAGTAGTGCCCTTCCCAACTAGTTAGTTCCGTCAGTAGTGCCCTTCCCAACTAGCTAGTTCCGTCAGTAGTGCCTTTCCCAGCTAGCTAGTTCTGTCAGTTGTGCCTTTCCCAGCTAGTTAGTTCTGTCAGTTGTGCCCTTCCCAGCTAGTTAGTTCCGTCAGTAGTGCCTTTCCCAGCTAGCTAGTTCTGTCAGTTGTGCCTTTCCCAGCTAGCTAGTTCTGTCAGTTGTGCCCTTCCCAGCTAGTTAGTTCCGTCAGTAGTGCCTTTCCCAGCTAGCTAGTTCTGTCAGTTGTGCCTTTCCCAGCTAGTTAGTTCCGTCAGTAGTGCCCTTCCCAACTAGCTAGTTCCGTCAGTAGTGCCCTTCCCAGCTAGTTAGTTCCGTCAGTAGTGCCCTTCCCAACTAGCTAGTTCCGTCAGTAGTGCCTTTCCCAGCTAGCTAGTTCTGTCAGTTGTGCCTTTCCCAGCTAGCTAGTTCCGTCAGTAGTGCCTTTCCCAGCTAGCTAGTTCCGTCTGTTAAACCATTCATATCTGGGTAGTTAATTCATTTGAGCCTTTCCCAGCTAGCTAGTTCAGTCAGTTGAGACCTTCCCAGCTACATACCTGGTTCAGTCAGTTGAGCCCGTCACAGGTAGCTAGTTCAGTCAGTTGAATCCGTCCCAGGTAGCTAGTACAGTCAGTTGAATCCGTCCCATCTAGCTAGTAGTCAGTTGAATCTGTCCCATCTAGCTAGTTCAGTCAGTTGAATCCGTCCCATCTAGCTAGTTCAGTCAGGTCAGTCAGTTGAGCCCGTCCCATCTAGCAAGTGCAGTCAGTTGAATCCCTCCCATCTAGCTAGTTCAGTCAGTTGAGCCCTTCCCAGCTGGCTTGTTCAGTCAGTTGAGCCCGTCCCAGTTAGCTACTTCAGTCATGACAGTGAGTAGAGCCCTTCCCAGCTAGCTAGATCAGTAATTTCAGTCAGTTGAGACCTTCCCAGCTAGCTAGTTGAGTAATTTCAGTCAGTTGAACCCTTCCCAGCTAGCTAGTTCAGTCAGTTCAGTAAGATTTTTATTTTTATTTAAATTTTACCCCTTTGTCATGGTATCCAATTGTTAGTAGCTACTATCTTGTCTCATCGCTACAACTCCCGTACGGGCTCGGGAGAGACGAAGGTCGAAAGTCATGCGTCCTCCGATACACAACCCAACCAAGCCGTACTGCTTCTTAACACAGCGCGCATCCAACCCGGAAGCCAGCCGCACCAATGTGTCGGAGGAAACACCATGCACCTGGCAACCTTGGTTAGCGCACACTGTGCCCGGCCCGCTGGTGCGCCAAACCCTCCCTAACGACACTAGGCCAATTGTGCGTCGCCCCACGGACCTCCCGGTCACGGCCGGTTACGACAGAGCCTGGGCGCGAACTCAGAGTCTCTGGTGGCACAGCTGGCGCTGCAGTACAGCTCCATTAACCACTGCGCCACCCAGGAGGCCCACTCAGTTCAGTAAGTTGAGCCCGTCCCAGGTAGCTAATTCAATAAGGACAGTCAGTAGAGCCCCTCCCATCTAGCTAGTTCAGTAATTTCAGTCAGTTGAGACCTTCCCAGCTACATAGCTTGTTCAGTCAGTTGAGCCCATCCCAGGTAGCTAGTTCAGCCAGTTGAGCACACCTCAACTAGCTAGTTCAGCCAGTTGAGGCCTTCCCAGCTAGCTAGTTCAGTCAGTTGAGCCCTTCCCAGCTAGTTAGTTCAGTCAGTTCAGTCAGCTGAGCCCTTCCCAGCTAGTTAGTTCAGTCAGTTCAGTCAGCTGAGCCCTTCCCAGCTAGCTAGTTCAGTCAGTTGAGCCCTTCCCAGCTAGTTAGTTCAGTCAATTCAGTCAGCTGAGCCCTTCCCAGCTAGCTAGTTCAGTCAGTTGAGCCCTTCCCAGCTAGCTAGTTCAGTCAGTTGAGCCCTTCCCAGCTAGTGAGTTCAGTCAGTTCAGTCAGTTGAGCCCTTCCCAGCTAGTTAGTTCAGTCAGTTCAGTCAGCTGAGCCCTTCCCAGCTAGTGAGTTCAGTCAGTTCAGTCAGTTGAGCCCTTCCCAGCTAGTTAGTTCAGTCAGTTCAGTCAGCTGAGCCCTTCCCAGCTAGTTAGTTCAGTCAGTTCAGTCAGCTGAGCCCTTCCCAGCTAGTTAGTTCAGTCAGTTCAGTCAGCTGAGCCCTTCCCAGCTAGTTAGTTCAGTCAGTTCAGTCAGTTGAGCCCTTCCCAGCTAGCTTGTTCAGTCAGTTCAGTCAGATGAGCCATTATCAGGTAGCAAGCTCAGTCAGTTGAAACAATCCCAGCTACATAGTTGGTTCAGTCAGTAAAGTCAATTGAGCACATCCCAGGTAGCTAGTTCAGGCTTTTGAATCATTCCCAGTTTTCTAGTTCAGCCAGTTCAGTCAAATAAGCCCTACCCTGCTATCTGGTCAAGTCATTTGAGCCCGTCCCAGCTATCTAGTTCTGTCAGTTAAATCCTTCCCAGCTAGCTAGTTCAGTCAGTTGAGCCCTTCCCAGCTAGCTAGTTCAGTCAGTTGATCCCTTCCCAGCTATTGTTTGAATGTTAAATGACGAGACAGAGGCATTGATGCGAGTAACCAGTCTTGTTCAGTACATCACAACACATCCGGGTATCTCAAGCACCCCGGTAAAACACAAGAGTTGCAGTAATGAACATTTACCAACAGATGGCATCACTGTGCCATCTTACACCCATAACAGCTATACTTAGTTAAGCCCTAACCACTTAGCGAGAATAGTCAATTGAGCCCTCAGCAGGAAGCTTGTTAAGTTAATTCAGTCAGCTGAGCCCTTCCCAGCTATCTAGTTCAGTCAGTTGAGACATTCCATGCTAGCTAGTTCAGACAGTGGATCCCACCCCAGCTAGCTAGTTGTCAGTTGATCCCACCCCAGCTAGCTAGTTCAGACAGTTGAGCCCTTCCCAGCCAGCTAGTTCAGTCAGTTTAGTCCTTCCCAGCTAGCTAGTTTAGTCAATTCAGTCAGTGGAGCCCAGCTAGCTATTTCAGTCAGTTCAGTCAGTTGAATCCTTCCCATCTAGCTAGTTCAGTCAGTTGTGCTCGTCCCAGCTAGCAAGCTCGATCAGTTCACTCAGTTGATCCCTTCCCAGCTAGCTTGTTCAGTCAGTTCAGTCAGTTGTTACTGTCCCAGCTAGCTATTTCAGTCATTTCAGTCAGTTGAATCCTTCCCAGCTAGCTAGTTCAGTCAGCTGAGCCCTTCCCAGCACTCTGGTTCAGTCAGTTAAATCCTTCCCAGAAAGCTAGTTCAGTCAGGTCAGTCATTTGAGCCCTTCCCAGCTTGCTAGTTCAGTCAGTTGAGCCCTCAACAGGAAGCTTGTTAAGTTAGTTCAGTCATTTGAGCCCTTCCCAGCTTACTAGTTCAGTCTGTTCAGCCCTTCCCAGCTTGCTCGTTCAGTCAGTTGAGCCCTTCCCAGAAAGCTAGTTCAGTCAGTTTAGTTAGTTAAGCCCTAACCAGTTAGCTAGAATAGTCAGTTGAGCCCTCAGCAGGAAGCTTGTTAAGTTAGTTCAGTCAGTTGAGTCCTTCACAGCTATATAGTTCAGTCCGTTGAGCCCATCCCAGATAGTTAGATCAGTCAGTTCAATCAGCTGATCCTGTCCCAGCTAGCTAGTTCATTCAATTCAGTCATTTGAATCCTTCCCAGCAAGCCAGAACGGTCATTTGAGCCTTTCCCAGCTAGTTTAGCCAATTGAACTCTTCCCAGCCAGCTAGTTCATCCAGTTGAACTCTTCCCAGCCATCTAGTTCTGCATGAAGAGCCCTCCCCTGCTAGCTAGTCCACTCATTTGAGCCCTTCCCAGCTAGTTAGTTCAGTCAGTTGAATCTACCCAACTAGCTAATTCAGTCAGTTGAATCCTTCCCAGCTAGCTAGTTCAGTCAGTTTAGTCAGTTGAGCCCTTCCCAGATAGCTAGTTTAGTCAGTTGAGTCCTTCCCAGCTAGTTAGTTCAGTCAGTTGTATCTTACCCAGCTAGCTAGTGGCAGGGTAGCCTAGTGGTTAGAGCATTGGACTAGTAACCGAAAGGTTGCAAGTTCAAATCCCCGAGCTGACAAGATACAAAATCTGTCGTTCTTGTCACGCCTTGGTCTTAGTATTTTGTGTTTTCTTTAATTATTTGTTCAGGCCAGGGTGTGACATGGGGTTATTTTATTGTCGTATTGGGTTTTTTGTAGGCATTGGGATTGTGGTTGATTAGGGGTGTGTCTAGTATAGGCTTGGCTGCCTGAGGCGGTTCCAATCAGAGTCAGGTGATTCTTGTTGTCTCTGATGGGGAACCGTATTTAGGTAGCCTGGGTTTCACTTTGTATTTCGTGGGTGATTGTTCCTGTCTCTGTGTAGTGTTCACCAGACAGGCTGTAATAGGTTTCACGTTCCGTTTGTTGTTTTTGTATTTATTCGTTATTTCATGTATCGTTCCGTTTTTCTTCATTAAAGACATGAGTAACCACCACGCTGCATTTCAGTCCGACTCTCTTTCGACAAACGAAGAACGCCGTTACAGTTCTGCCCCTGAACAGGCAGTTAACCCACTGTTCCTAGGCCGTCATTGAAAATAGGAATTTGTTCTTAACTGACTTACCTAGTAAAAAAAATAAAAAAATAAAAAAGTCAGTTGAGCCCTTCATATATAGCTAGTTCAGTCTGTTGTGCCCATCCCAGGTAGGTAGTTCAGTCAGTTCAGTCATTTGAGCGCTTCCCAGGTAGCTAGTTCAGTCAGTTCAACAGCCGGAGAGCCTGCCTAGAGCGTAGCCTGTTTGCCAGATAGCCAGTGGAGAGAAAAGATATCTGTCAATCAGGCTACACTCTAGGAGGCTCTCCGGCTGTTTTGTGTGGGTCTGGTGGTGGTACTCTCTCTATTCTATACTTTTTGTTTCGGCATTCTCAGGCTATGTCTATATACTGTATGTTACCCAGGCATAGTTGTCTAGATACTGTATGTTACCCAGGCATAGCTGTCTAGATACTGTATGTTACCCAGGCATATCTGTCTATATACTGTATGTTACCCAGGCATAGTTGTCTAGATACTGTATGTTACCCAGGCATATCTGTCTATATACTGTATGTTACCCAGGCATAGTTGTCTAGATACTGTATGTTACCCAGGCATAGCTGTCTATATACTGTATGTTACCCAGGCATAGCTGTCTATATACTGTATGTTACCCAGGCATAGCTGTCTAGATACTGTATGTTACCCAGGCATAGCTGTCTAGATACTGTATGTTACCCAGGCATAGCTGTCTATATACTGTATGTTACCCAGGCATAGCTGTCTATATACTGTATGTTACCCAGGCATATCTGTCTATATACTGTATGTTACCCAGGCATAGCTGTCTAGATACTGTATGTTACCCAGGCATAGCTGTCTATATACTGTATGTTACCCAGGCATAGTTGTCTATATACTGTATGTTACCCAGGCATAGTTGTCTAGATACTGTATGTTACCCAGGCATAGCTGTCTAGATACTGTATGTTACCCAGGCATATCTGTCTATATACTGTATGTTACCCAGGCATAGTTGTCTAGATACTGTATGTTACCCAGGCATAGCTGTCTAGATACTGTATGTTACCCAGGCATAGCTGTCTAGATACTGTATGTTACCCAGGCATAGCTGTCTATATACTGTATGTTACCCAGGCATAGCTGTCTATATACTGTATGTTACCCAGGCATAGCTGTCTATATACTGTATGTTACCCAGGCATAGCTGTCTATATACTGTATGTTACCCAGGCATAGCTGTCTAGATACTGTATGTTACCCAGGCATAGCTGTCTAGATACTGTATGTTACCCAGGCATAGCTGTCTATATACTGTATGTTACCCAGGCATAGCTGTCTATATACTGTATGTTACCCAGGCATATCTGTCTATATACTGTATGTTACCCAGGCATAGCTGTCTATATACTGTATGTTACCCAGGCATATCTGTCTATATACTGTATGTTACCCAGGCATAGCTGTCTATATACTGTATGTTACCCAGGCATAGCTGTCTATATACTGTATGTTACCCAGGCATATCTGTCTAGATACTGTATGTTACCCAGGCATAGCTGTCTATATACTGTATGTTACCCAGGCATAGTTGTCTATATACTGTATGTTACCCAGGCATAGCTGTCTATATACTGTATGTTACCCAGGCATAGCTGTCTAGCATATACTGTATGTTACCCAGGCATATCTGTCTATATACTGTATGTTACCCAGGCATATCTGTCTATATACTGTATGTTACCCAGGCATAGCTGTCTAGATACTGTATGTTACCCAGGCATAGCTGTCTAGATACTGTATGTTACCCAGGCATATCTGTCTAGATACTGTATGTTACCCAGGCATAGCTGTCTATATACTGTATGTTACCCAGGCATAGCTGTCTAGATACTGTATGTTACCCAGGCATATCTGTCTAGATACTGTATGTTACCCAGGCATAGCTGTCTATATACTGTATGTTACCCAGGCATAGCTGTCTAGATACTGTATGTTACCCAGGCATATCTGTCTATATACTGTATGTTACCCAGGCATAGTTGTCTAGATACTGTATGTTACCCAGGCATAGCTGTCTATATACTGTATGTTACCCAGGCATAGCTGTCTAGATACTGTATGTTACCCAGGCATAGCTGTCTATATACTGTATGTTACCCAGGCATATCTGTCTAGATACTGTATGTTACCCAGGCATAGCTGTCTAGATACTGTATGTTACCCAGGCATAGTTGTCTATATACTGTATGTTACCCAGGCATAGCTGTCTATATACTGTATGTTACCCAGGCATAGCTGTCTAGATACTGTATGTTACCCAGGCATATCTGTCTAGATACTGTATGTTACCCAGGCATAGCTGTCTATATACTGTATGTTACCCAGGCATAGCTGTCTATATACTGTATGTTACCCAGGCATAGCTGTCTATATACTGTATGTTACCCAGGCATAGCTGTCTATATACTGTATGTTACCCAGGCATAGCTGTCTAGATACTGTATGTTACCCAGGCATAGCTGTCTATATACTGTATGTTACCCAGGCATAGCTGTCTAGATACTGTATGTTACCCAGGCATAGCTGTCTATATACTGTATGTTACCCAGGCATAGCTGTCTATATACTGTATGTTACCCAGGCATAGCTGTCTAGATACTGTATGTTACCCAGGCATAGCTGTCTAGATACTGTATGTTACCCAGGCATAGTTGTCTAGATACTGTATGTTACCCAGGCATAGCTGTCTAGATACTGTATGTTACCCAGGCATAGCTGTCTAGATACTGTATGTTACCCAGGCATATCTGTCTATATACTGTATGTTACCCAGGCATAGCTGTCTATATACTGTATGTTACCCAGGCATAGCTGTCTATATACTGTATGTTACCCAGGCATAGTTGTCTATATACTGTATGTTACCCAGGCATAGCTGTCTAGATACTGTATGTTACCCAGGCATAGTTGTCTAGATACTGTATGTTACCCAGGCATAGTTGTCTATATACTGTATGTTACCCAGGCATAGTTGTCTATATACTGTATGTTACCCAGGCATAGCTGTCTAGATACTGTATGTTACCCAGGCATAGCTGTATAGAGATACTGTATGTTACCCAGGCATAGCTGTCTATATACTGTATGTTGCCCGGGCATAGCTGTGGGTGGAGAGGTATTTGGAGCTGCAGACACCGTTTGGAGCCATGATATCCTCACTAGTCCCACTATCATTAACAAGGGGGTGATAGCAATGTTTGTCTTATGTAAGTTAATTTTGTAAAAGCAAGGAAGAGACACCTTCCCTTGCTAGTAGTAGCTAGCTGGCAGCATGGCTAGCTGGCTTTAGCGTGGCTAGCCTTTTTAGCTTCCCCCATTTCCATGTAAAATAATCTGATTTATAATAAAAAAAATAAGCCTGGCAAATATTGTTTTACTTGCCGGTGCAACCTAAAGCATTTTAATATGATGCTTGTGTATTAAAGGTGCACTATGCAGAAATCGATCCGCTATTTCCTGGTTGTTAAAAATCTAATGGTTTACCTAATTTTAGTTTGTGACAAAATAAGTAAGTATAGTGGAGAGAAGGAAAGCGTCAATACAGGTCTAAGATTGAATCATACTACACCAGCTCTGACGCTCGTCTTATGAGGCAGGGCTTGCAAACCATTACAGACTACAAAGGGAAGCACAGCCGCGAGCTGCCCAGTGACGCGAGCCTACCAGGCGAGCTAAACCACTTCTATGCTCGCTTCGAGGCAAGTATCACTGAGGCATGCATGAGAGCATCAGCTGTTCTGGTCGACTGTGTGATCATGCTCTCCGTAGCCGACGTGAGTAAGACCTTTAAACAGGTCAACATACACAAGGCTGCGGGGCCAGATGGATTACCAGGACGTGTCCTCCGGGCATGTGCTGACCAACTGGTAGGTGTCTTCACTGACATTTTCAACATGTCCCTGATTGAGTCTGTAATACCAACATGTTTCAAGCAGACCACCATTGTCCCTGTTCCCAAGAGCACAAAGGCAACCTGCCTAAATGACTACAGACCTGTAGCACTCACGTCCGTAGCCATGAAGTGCTTTGAAAGGTTGGTAATGGCTCACATCAACACCATTATCCCAGAAACCTTAGTCCCACTCCAATTTGCATACCGCCCAAACAGATCCACAGATGATGCAATCTCTATTGTACTCCACACTGCCCTTTCCCACCTGGACAAAAGGAACACCTATGTGAGAATGCTATTCATTGACTACAGCTCAGCGCTCATCACCAAGCTAAGGATCCTGAGACTAAACACCTCCCTCTGCAACTGGATCCTGGACTTCCTGACGGGCCGCACCCAGGTGGTGAGAGTAGGTAGCAACACATCTGCAATGCTGATCCTCAACACTGGAGCTCCCCAGGGGTGCGTGCTCAGTCCCCTCCTGTACTCCCTGTTCATCCACGACTGCATGGCCAGGCATGACACCAACACCATCATTAAGTTTGCAGATGACACAACAGTGGTAGGCCTGATCATCGACAATGATGAGACAGCCTATAGGGAGAGACCTGGCCGGGTGGTGCCAGAATAACAACCTATCCTTCAACGTAACCAAGACTAAGGAGATGATTGTGGACTAGAGGAAA
Source organism: Oncorhynchus keta (assembly GCF_023373465.1). NCBI lineage: Eukaryota > Metazoa > Chordata > Actinopteri > Salmoniformes > Salmonidae > Oncorhynchus > Oncorhynchus keta. Next base: position 85,181,915 of record NC_068439.1, on the reverse strand, counting down.
AGGAGGACCGAGCACGCCCCCATTCCCATCGATGGGGCTGGTTGAGAGCTTAAACTTCCTTGGTGTCCACATCAACAACAAACTAGAATGGTCCAAACACACCAAGACAGTCGTGAAGAGGGCACGACAAAACCTATTCCCCATCAGGAGACTGAAAAGATTTGGCATGGGTCCTGAGATCCCCAAAAGGTTCTACAGCTGCAACATCGAGAGCCTGACTGGTTGCATCACTGCCTGGTACGGCCTCTGACCGCAAGGCCTCTGACCGCAAGGCACTACAGAGGGTAGTGCGTACGGCGCAGTACATCACTGAGGCTACGCTGCTTGCCATCCAGGACCTCTACACCAGGCACGGTCAGAGGTAGGCCCTAAAATTGTCAAAGATCCCAGCCACAGACTGTTCGCTCTACTACCACATGGCAAGCGGTACCGGAGTGCCAAGTCTAGGACAAAAAGGCTTCTCAACAGTTTTTACCCCCAAGCCATGAGGCTCCTGAACAGGTAATCAAATGGCTACCCAGACTATTTGCATTGTGTTCCCCCCCAACCCCTCTTTTACACTGCAGCTACTCTCTGTTCATCATATATGCGTAGTCACTTTAACCGTATCTATATGTACATACTACATACTACCTCAGTCAGCCTGACTAACCGGTCTGTATGTAGCCTCGCTACTGTATCTAGCCTCGCTGCTGTTATAGCTTTGCTACTGTTATTTTTACTGTTGTTTTCATTTCTTATCTTACCTATTGTTCACCTAATACCTTTTTTGCACTATTGGTTAGAGCCTGTAAGTAAGCATTTCACTGTAAAGTCTACACCTGTCAACACCGGCGCACGTGACAAATAAACTTTGATTTGATTTGAATCATTGTACCATCTAAACCGCTGTGAAATATATTTCCCATAACCATAAATATAGTATTTCCAGCTGTTTGAAGCTGGTGTACACAACCGAAAGTAAAAGACACAAAAACGAAGCTAAAGAACGAAGCAAAGAAATAGAAAGCTGTTTTAGTCTGGCTGGCTGGTTTGCTGGCTACAGTAGGTTCTACCATGTCACAATAGCCTGTAATCATCACTAGTTTCTACCTCTAAGAAAAATACATTTTGGGGGGGGTGGATTCTGGTTGAGTTACTGTTTGAACAGTTTCTTAGATTACATTTGGTTATTAATGCAAAATAGGCTACTTTGATGAATAGCCTATAGATCAGATCAATGAACCAAGCCGCAGCACTGCCATATGGCTGTGGAAGGAATGACACAGCATGTCTACATTTTCAGGTAGTACAAAAGTATGTCGAATACTGCATGTCTACATTTTCAGGTAGTACAAAAGTATGTCGAATGCCGGAGCATATGACAGGAAGCCGCCTCTTTTGTGATAAAAAATGACATTGCAACACTCCAAATCTTACATCTGCATAGAGCTTGTAGTTAAATTAAAAGCCGATTTATGGTCATTCGGGAGTCAGTATTGGCCCTACAGCATTTAATGCAATTTGGCCTCAGGCCTCTGCAGAAGGAAAAGCATTGGAAGGAAGTTGTCAAGGAAGTGAGTTTGTGTTTATTTCAGGGTGTACCGCCCCCACCTACCGTCAACCAATCATGTCAATGCGAAGCTATAGGAGCCTTCAGCATTGTTAAAGCCAAATCATGCTTGCGATCTGGAGGCTCCTTAAGAGGATGGAACACAATTGTGGAGCCTCTGGAGGCTTGCAAAGGCCAAATCGACCTCCGTACCGCATCGCAGTGCGCCTCCCAAATGGATCAATCTTAAATCAGATTTTACACATCTGTAATGTTAGGAGTTGTTCTGTACTGGGCCACTTGGTGGCAGCAGCAGCAGCAGATAGGTGCTCTCGAGCGGCTAGATGTTCTTCACCGTTCGGCCATCAGATTTGCCACCAATGCTCCTTATAGGACACTGCACTCAATACTCCTCTGTAAACTGGTCATCTCTGTATACCTGTAGCAAGACCCACTGGTTGATGTTTATTTATTAAACCCCTACAACTCATCCAGAACGCTGCAGCCCGTCTGGTGTTCAACCTTCCCAAGTTCTCTCCGTCACCCCGCTCCTCCGCTCTCTCCACTGGCTTCCAGTTGAAGCTCGCATCCGCTACAAGACCATGGTGCTTGCCTACGGAGCTGTGAGGGGAACGGCACCTCAGTACCTCCAGGCTCTGATCAGGCCCTACACCCAAACAAGGGCACTGCGTTCATCCACCTCTGGCCTGATGGCTCCCTACCACTGAGGAAGTACAGTTCCCGCTCAGCCCAGTCAAAACTGTTCGCTGCTCTGGCCCCCAATGGTGGAACAAACTCCCTCACGACGCCAGGACATGTTGGAGTCAATCACCACCTTCCGGAGACACCTGAAACCCCACCTCTTCAAGGAATACCTAGGATAGGGGTAATCCTTTCACCCCCTTTTTAAAAAGATTTAGTTGCACTATTGTAAGTGGCTGTTCCACTGGATGTCATAAGGTGTATGCACCAATTTGTAAGTCGCTCTGGATAAGGCGTCTGCTAAATGACTTAAATGTAATGTAAATGTATTAAACCCTGTTAGGCCTCGCTATATTGATATCTACTGCAGCCCTCATCCTCCACATACAACACCCATTCTGCCAGTCACATTATGTTAAAGGTCCCCAAAGCACACACATCCCTGGGTCGCTACTCTTTTCAGTTCGCTGCAGCTAGCGAACGAGCTGCAACAAACACTCAAACTGGACAGTTTTATCTCAATCTCTTCATTCAAAGATGCAATCATGGAAACTCTTACTGACAGTTGTGGCTGCTTTGTGTGATGTATTTTTGTCTCTACCTTCTTGACCTTTGTGCTGTTGTCTGTGCCAAATGTTTGTACCATGTTGTGTTGCTACCATGTTGTTGTCATGTTGTGTTGCTACCATGTTGTTGTCATGTTGTGTTGCTACCATGTTGTTGTCATGTCGTGTTGCTACGGCCTCTCTTTTTATAGTGTTGTTTTGTCTCTCTTGTTGTGATGTGTTTTGTTCTATATTTATATTGTATTTTATTGATGTTTTAAATCCCAGGAGGCCTTTTGGTAGGCTATCAATGTAAATAGGAATGTGTTCTTAACTGACTTGTCTAGTTAAATAAAATTCAATATCAACCCTCCTGTAACAATGTTAGAATGAGTTGTTCTCTATTGGGCCACTGGGGGGCAGCAGCAGCAGAACGTTGCCTTTAAATTTCAATCACCGAACGCTGATCTTCATCCTGTAAGGCTGTATCTTACTGACCTGGATCAGCTGATTCACCAACATGACCTGTATCGCATTAGACAGACTGAATCATCTACATGACACACTGATGAGCTAGCCCCCCCCCACACACACACAAACACCTATATACACACACACACACCCCTTGACTTTTTCCACATTTTGTAACGTTACAGGTTAATTCTAACATTTATTCAATTGTTTTTCCCCCTCATCAATACAACACAGTACCCCTTAATGACATCACAATACCCCATAATGACATCACAATACCCCATAATGATGAAGCAAACCTGTTTTTTACACATTTTTGCAAATGTATTAAAAATAAAAAACTTAAATATCACATTTACATAAGTATTCAGACCTTTTACTCAGTACTTTGTTGAAGCACCTTTGGCAGCGATTACAGCCTGGAGTCTTCTGGCTATGACGCTACAAGCTTGGCACACCTGTATTTGGGGAGTTCCTCCCATTCTTCTCTGCAGATCCTCTCAAGCTCTGTCAGGTTGGATGGGGAGCGTCGCTGCACACGTATTTTCAGGTCTCTCCAGAGATGTTTGATCGGGTTAAAGTCCGGGCTGTGGCTGGGCCACTCAAGGACAGGCACATGCACCCACGCACACACACACACACACACTACATCCATGATGACTGAGTCTGTAGTATCTTTATTTAGTCGGAGCTCAGAACACAAGCACCCTCTCACATCATGTTACCATGGAAACAGGACTCATTTCTCTCTCAGACAGCATCCCTCCTGATTCTTCATGTTCCCCCTCCCTCCCTCCCCCCAACCCGACACACAGGTAGCAATATTTCACAGAGCTGAGCCAGGAGCTCTAAGGCTTCCTTCAGACAGATTCTCCCAGAGTAAATGGACACAACAACAGAGTCTGAGCCATCTATAACGCAGCAGCAATAGATTAGTCTGCCAAGATCTATCAGTGATAGATTAGTCTGCCAAGATCTATCAGTGATAGATTAGTCTGCAAGGCTCTATCAGTGATAGATTAGTCTGCCAAGCTCTATCAGTGATAGATTAGTCTGCCAAGCTCTATCAGTGATAGCTTAGTCTGCCAAGCTCTATCAGTGATAGATTAGTCTGCCAAGCTCTATCAGTGAAAGATTAGTCTGCCAAGCTCTAACAGTGATAGATTAGTCTGCCAAGCTCTATCAGTGATAGATTATCCTGCCAAGCTCTAACAGTAATAGATTAGCCTGCCAAGCTCTAACAGTAATAGATTAGCCTGCCAAGCTCTATCAGTGATAGATTAGCCTGCCAAGCTCTAACAGTGATAGATTAGCCTGCCAAGCTCTATCAGTGATAGATTAGCCTGCCAAGCTCTAACAGTGATAGATTAGTCTGTCAAGCTCTATCAGTGATCGATTAGTCTTCCTGCCCCGGCTCTTAACCAGTGTGTCTGTAATGATCCTTGGGTCGTTCAACCAATTCGGTGCCTTTTCAGAAGGTGTAACTTTCTGGGCAATAAAAACGTTTTATTTCACCTAATTTGAACATTGTCTAAAAGAGCACATATTCAATTTACATTAAAAAAAAGGGTTTTCCCATCTCAAGAGTGAAATCAAATTGTGACTATAGCCTATTAAAGTCACAGGGTTGACAATGTACTCTTAAATCAGCTATAAATCCCCTTGTGTACAAAACTTTATGAACACCTGCTCTTTCCATGACATCATCTGACCAGGTGAATCCAGGTGAAAACTGTGATCCCTTATGGACCCCCCACTCAACAGTTTCCTGTGTGTATCAAGAATGGTCCACCACCCAAAGACGGGGTGGCACGGGGTGCCACTCAATATTAGGAAGGTGTTCCTAATGTTTTGTACACTCAATGTATATTTATGGGCACTTCATTTAATATAACAGGCTTTGGAAATTCAATATTGGTGCACGATTTCGACTTAAAGGACTGCAAAAGGCCCTCTTTCGGGAACGACCTGCTTAGCTCTTATTTCTGGTGCTATAGACTAAACACCTCCTTCCTGTGTTTAAATCCTCTGATAACGAAACAACACTCAGACCCCTGATAAACACACAAACCCAATGTGATACATACAGTACAATATTTACATTGTTCTTCTTAAAGTAGATTCATTCAGTTCTTGATTTCGACCAGTTTTGCCAGTAGTTGGTGAGAGCTCTAGGTCACAAACACATGCACGCTGTGGCAATCCGAGGGCCAGCAGGGAGCTACAAAAGCAGGAGCAAGACAGCTCCAGAGGCCAAGGTGAGTCAGCACCATGGACAGCTCTACAGGGCTAGATAGGCCAAGGTGAGTCAGCACCATGGACAGCTCTACAGGGCTAGATAGGCCAAGGTGAGTCAGCACCATGGACAGCTCTACAGGGCTAGATAGGCCAAGGTGAGTCAGCACCATGGACAGCTCTACAGGGCTAGATAGGCCAAGGTGAGTCAGCACCATGGAGAGCTCTACAGGCACCAACAGGGGCTGGTGATTCATCACCAATAATACCCAGCCCAGGTGCTGCAACCAATCGGCACCTGGAATTGGTCCCACCTGTCCCTCATTGCCCCAAATGGGTATAAGTAGAGGTGCAACCATGCGGGTGGTTGGGCAGACAGTCAGAGCAGGGGCGTAGCCAGAGAGGTGTCCGGGGTGGCACAGAACACATTTACATTACATTTAAGTCATTTAGCAGACGCTCTTATCCAGAGCGACTTACAAATTGGTGCATTCACCTTATGACATCCAGTAGAATAGTCACTTTACAATAGTGCATCTAAATCTTAAAGGGGGGGTGAGAAGGATTACTTATCCTATCCTAGGTATTCCTTAAAGAGGTGGGGTTTCAGGTGTCTCCGGAAGGTGGTGATTGACTCCGCTGTCCTGGCGTCGTGAGGGAGTTTGTTCCACCATTGGGGGCCAGAGCAGCGAACAGTTTTGACTGGGCTGAGCGGGAACTGTACTTCTCAGTGGTAGGGAGGCGAGCAGGCCAGAGGTGGATGAACGCAGTGCCCTTGTTTGGGTGTAGGGCCTGATCAGAGCCTGGAGGTACTGAGGTGCCGTTCCCCTCACAGCTCCGTGGCAAGCACCATGGTCTTGTAGCAGATGCGAGCTTCAACTGGAAGCCAGTGGAGAGAGCGGAGGAGCGGGGTGACGTGAGAGAACTTGGGAAGGTTGAACACCAGACGGGCTGCGGCGTTCTGGATGAGTTGTAGTTTAATGGCACAGGCAGGGAGCCCAGCCAACAGCGAGTTGCAGTAGTCCAGACGGGAGATGACAAGTGCCTGGATTAGGACCTGCGCCGCTTCCTGTGTGAGGCAGGGTCGTACTCTGCGGATGTTGTAGAGCATGAACCATAGGAACGGGCCACCGCCTTGATGTTAGTTGAGAACGACAGGGTGTTGTCCAGGATCACGCCAAGGTTCTTAGCGCTCTGGAGAGGGTGGAGAGGAGGATCTGATGGTTCACAGTATCAGGCAGCCGATAGGTCTAGAAGGATGAGAGCAGAGGAGAGAGAGTTAGCTTTAGCGGTTGCGGAGCGCCTCCGTGATACAGAGAAGAGCAGTCTCAGTTGAATGACTAGTCTTGAAACCTGACTGATTTGGATCAAGAAGGTCATTCAGAGAGAGATAGCGGGAGAGCTGGCCAAGGACGGCACGTTCAAGAGTTTTGGAGAGAAAAGAAAGAAGGGATACTGGTCTGTAGTTGTTGACATCGGAGGGATTGACATCTGATTGGCCACCCCGGGTGCCACCCTAAAAGGTCATTCTCTACTGGCAGTTTGATGCTGATTGACATCTCATTTCACCTCTTGTTGAAAGAAGCATTTATTTTGACGTTCGGCGGCACATTTTTCAAATCGAGGACGAGGAAGAGAGAATATTACCGTTGGTTGCGAGACACAGAAGAATAAGAAGAAGAACGACATACAGAAGAAGAAGAGAGAGAATATTTCCACAGCTCCACGAGCACTTTTCGCGATTGGCGAAAGCATCATATTTGAAGTAAGTTTTAAGGTTTAGCATCGGGTTCAGGTTTCCTGAACAACTTTTATGAAAGTTGAGTCACTGTGTAAGTTAAAGTTAGACCTTTGGCTCCATTAACAGACAGTTAATCAGATAAGAGAGATCGTTCCCAATTTAGCAATTTTGATTATAAAAAATGTTTGACATTTTTCTGTGGACATAATGGACATAATTTGGAATTTTTGTCTGCGTTGTCATGACCGCTCTTTCCGGTGGATTCCTGGGCATAACGCACCAAACTAACGGAGGTATTTGGATATAAAAAATATCTTTATGGAACAAAAGGAACATTTGTTGTCTAACTGGGAGTCTCGTGAGTGAAAACATCCGAAGATCATCAAAGGTAAACGATTAATTTGATTGCTTTTCTGATTTTCGTGACCAAGTTACCTGATGTTAAGTGTCGTTATTGTTTTGTCAAGCGATCGATAAACTTACACAAACGCTTGGATTGCTTTCGCTGTAAAGCATAATTTCAAAATCTGAGACGACAGGTGGATTAACAAAAGTCTAAGTGTGTTTCGCTATATTGCACTTGTGATTTCATGAATATGAATATTTTCTAGTAATATTATTTGATTGTGGCGCTATGCTATTCAGCATTGCTGATGACAATTATCCGGGATCGGGCATGGGTGGTTCAGAGAGGTTAACTCAGTTAATGCTTCTACACCTGCATTGCTTGCTGTTTGGTGTTTTAGGCTGGGTTTCTGTACAGCACTTTGAGATATCAGCTGATGTAAGAAGGGCTTTATCAATACATTTGATTGATTTGATTGAGTTAGCTTTTCATACTTGAACTCCAAACAAACAATTGTTATTATCAATCTGTTAAAGTTACTCAAAAGATTACCACATTTTGCAGATAGCCTGTTTGCTTCCGTAAAATGTGAAAGAAATTATAGCTAGCTAAGTTACTGCAGAGTAGGGCTAGCCATGATCTAACTAGCAACTTAGACTGGTAGTTGATTTGAACATTGACTACATGATGATGGGGATTTGTAATTAAGATTGGACTAAAATGTGGGTAATTGTATGCTTAGATATAACCATAGACTGTCTTATTGTTGCATAGGGTCAATTAAACATGACAAGAAAGGGAGAGATATCACACTTCTGTTCCAAAAGGACCCAATGGTACGCCAGGCCTATACTTTAAACTACACATTTCAGTTAGCAGCTGTTAGTATCTAATCTTGTGGATCCCTTAATTATACATTTCCATAGAGAGATGACACACTATTCAACGTGTATTTCAGACATTTCAAGATCCAGAGAAAAGGGTCCTGTACAGCCGTGTTTTCCCAGAACTCAGCATGGTACGAGGGAAAAGGGCTTTCATCAGCTCCTGGTATGAAGGACAATTCATGGCTTGAATATTCTGTAAATCAAGATTCAACTTATTGTTTCGCCTGCAGGCATGTTTCTCTGCCCAGTACACCTGAATCTGCCTTCACATCACAGTCAGGGTTTTGTAACTGGGAAATGGTGCTGTTGTAATGAATTTCCTCCTCTTCTTCCGAAGAGGAGAGGCGAAACGGATCAGAGGACCAATACGTGGCGTGGTAATTGAAAATAAATAACAAACATAGACTGCCCACCCAACTCACGCCCTGACCATACTAACTAAATACAAAACACAGGAAATAAAGGTCAGAACGTGACAGCTGTTTAAAAATGATGGGTTGAAGCTCCATTCGAAGGCAGAGCGTCATATCCATGCTATAAATGCTTGGAATCGAAGGGCTATTGACAGCAACTCATCCATGTTTGATGTCATAAATGAAGATGGAAAAAGTGGAGGAAAACTACTTAGATTAAAACAACTGCAGATGTTCTCCTATTAACTGACACTCAAGATATAGCGCAGAGAGGTCATCGAGAGGCTGATGACTCTCACAACAAGGGTTATTTTTTACAATCTTAGAAGAAATAGCAACGCCTGACCCTCTCAGAGAGAAAAGGATGAATGTATGTGGCAATGCCGAGATGATACAAAGTCAAATAATAAGAGAAGTAAAAGAAAGGGACGTTTTTAGTATAATTTCAGATGAAACCAAAGATTTAAAGAAAAAATAACAATGTCTTTAGTTGTGAGGTACTATTACAACGGGACCATCCACGACAGCCTTTTACACTTTCAGCTGAAAGCTTAGATGCAACAGGTCTTTCTTATTTATTTTTCATTTCACCTTTATTTAACCAGGTAGGCCAGTTGAGAACACCTTTATTTAACCAGGTAGGCCAGTTGAGAACACCTTTATTTAACCAGGTAGGCCAGTTGAGAACACCTTTATTTAACCAGGTAGGCCAGTTGAGAACACCTTTATTTAACCAGGTAGGCCAGTTGAGAACACCTTTATTTAACCAGGTAGGCTAGTTGAGAACACCTTTATTTAACCAGGTAGGCCAGTTGAGAACACCTTTATTTAACCAGGTAGGCCAGTTGAGAACACCTTTATTTAACCAGGTAGGCCAGTTGAGAACACCTTTATTTAACCAGGTAGGCTAGTTGAGAACACCTTTATTTAACCAGGTAGGCCAGTTGAGAACACCTTTATTTAACCAGGTAGGCCAGTTGAGAACACCTTTATTTAACCAGGTAGGCCAGTTGAGAACACCTTTATTTAACCAGGTAGGCCAGTTGAGAACACCTTTATTTAACCAGGTAGGCTAGTTGAGAACACCTTTATTTAACCAGGTAGGCCAGTTGAGAACACCTTTATTTAACCAGGTAGGCCAGTTGAGAACACGTTTATTTAACCAGGTAGGCCAGTTGAGAACACCTTTATTTAACCAGGTAGGCCAGTTGAGAACACCTTTATTTAACCAGTTAGGCCAGTTGAGAACACCTTTATTTAACCAGGTAGGCCAGTTGAGAACAGTTCTCATTTACAACTGCCACCTGGCCAAGATAGAGCAAAGCAGTGTGACATAAACACCACAGAGTTACACATGGAATAAACAAACGTACAGTTAATTACACAATAGAAGGTCTCACACAACTGATGATAATTGATTGCCTTGAAAAACAAGGTCTGGACTACAGAAATAATCTGGTGAGGCTGTGACGGTGAGATGAGCGGAAAGCGTTCTGGGGTGTCTGCACGGAGAGCGCTACAGGATACCACACCTACCTCTAGTAGGTTCCCTTACAGACACATTACAGGAAGGGCTGTGGATCTAGTAGGTTCCCTTACAGACACATTACAGGAAGGGCTGTGGATCTAGTAGGTTCCCTTACAGACACATTACAGGAAGGGCTGTGGATCTAGTAGGTGCCCTTAGACACATTACAGGAAGGGCTGTGGATCTAGTAGGTGCCCTTACAGACACATTACAGGAAGGGCTGTGGACCTAGTAGGTTCCCTTACAGACACATTACAGGACTACAGAAGGTAGGGTTACTATGGAGAACTATGTGAAATAAGTGTACAAACAGGTTAAAGACAGTCTAAAACAAACTTGTGATTGAGCACCAGGACAGCAGTGACCAAAGTGATGGTGAGAGAAATCTTTTACCAGTGTACAAACTGAGTACCTTTTTGTTAAAGAGGGTCCAGTCTCAACCCAAAAAACAAACTGAGTCAGATTTGAGGTTCATCAAACCAAGCGGCTTCTTTGATACCAGAGAGAGCAAAGTGGAAGGGAACTTGGTTGTGTTTCTAGAGCCAGGTCTTCCATGAGCTATTTAGATCAGCTTTAAAAGATTAAAACCCACCTTAGGAGAACCTTGGTTCATGACAGGTTAAGTCAGCTCAGAATGCTCAGTGTTGAGTCAAGGAGGGCACGCTCCCCCAACATGGAAGAGTTTGTGAAACACTTTGCCAGTTCTCACCAGAACTGCAGAATTATGCTGTTTTAAATCTACCAGGGATAATTTGGCCCTTCGGTGGTCCCTCTGGTCATGATTAAAACCTGCACTATGTACTAGCTCGTACACTGACGTTATAAAATGATCCATCCAAAGGGCATCATGACACATTTCATTTGGTCTTGATTAGGACAATTCCAAAACTTTTCTTTATTAGTTAACATCATTTATATGAGCATAAATATGACACAGTAAGTTTGTAATAATGACCAACATTAAGTCCATTTCTGCTTGATAACTGGTATGGCAAATTGCAAATATTTGTTGTTGTTTTTTTGTAAATAAACTGTGCAATTTATGTAACACTGTCACACCCTGACCTTAGTATTCTTTGTTTTCTTTATATATTTTGGCTAGGTCAGGGTGTGACATGGGTGATGTATGTGTTTTTGTACTGTCTAGGGGTTTTATAGGTTTATGGGGCTGTTTACCATCTAGGTGTTTGGTATGTCTATGGTTGCCTAGATTGGTTCTAAATTAGAGGCAGCTGTTTATCGTTGTCTCTGATTGGGAACCATATTTAGGCAGCCATCTTCTTTGGGTATTTCGTGGGTTATTGTCTATGTGTTAATTGCCTGTGTCAGCACGCTATTTAGTTTCACGTTGTTTTTGTATAGTTTGTTTAGTGGTCTTCATTAAAGTAACATGTATTCACATCACGCTGCGCCTTGGTCTCCTCCATTCAACGAACGTGACAAACACACAAATCTTATCTCCTTGGTGCTTGAGCTTAATTTTCTTATAGACCCAGATTATATATTCATGAAAACAGAGTGACCCAAGTCTCTCTAGTATGTGAGTACAGTGAGAGAGAGAGAGAAATTGAGCTGCAGTTCCGAGGTAGAGACACTGACTATTTATAGTATGTTACAGAATTCTAGTGAAGTAACCCTTATGGACCTCACTATACCTTATGGACCCTAAATCTGCCAAATTGAATTCTAGTGAAGTAACCCTTATGGACCTCACTAACCCTTATGGACCCTAAATCTGCCAAATTGAATTCTAGTGTAGTAACCCTTATGGACCTCACTATCTGGCACATTGAATTCTAGTGAAGTAACCCTTATGGACCTCACACTGAATTCTAGTGAAGTAACCCTTATGGACCTCACTATCTGGCACATTGAATTCTCGTGAAGTAACCTTTATGGACCTCACTATCTGGCACATTGAATTCTGGTGTAGTAACCCTTATGGACCTCACTATCTGGCACATTGAATTCTGGTGTAGTAACCCTTATGGACCTCACTATCTGTCACATTCAATTCTAGTGAAGTAACCCTTATGGACCTCGCTATCTGCCACATTGAATTCTAGTGTAGTAACCCTTATGGACCTCGCTATCTGCCACATTGAATTCTAGTGTAGTAACCCTTATGGACCTCACTATCTGTCACATTGAATTCTAGTGTAGTAACCCTTATGGACCTCACTATCTGCCACATTGAATTCTAGTGTAGTAACCCTTATGGACCTCACTATCTGCCACATTGAATTCTAGTGTAGTAACCCTTATGGACCACACTATCTGCTACATTGAATTCTAGTGTAGTAACCCTTATGGACCTCACTATCTGGCACATTGAATTCTAGTGTAGTAACCCTTATGGACCTCACTATCTGTCACATTGAATTCTAGTGAAGTAACCCTTATGGACCTCACTATCTGTCACATTGAATTCTAGTGTAGTAACCCTTATGGACCTCACTATCTGTCACATTGAATTCTAGTGAAGTAACCCTTATGGACCTCACTAACCCTTATGGACCTCACTATCTGCCACATTGAATTCTAGTGAAGTAACCCTTATGGACCTCACTAACCCTTATGGACCTCACTATCTGCCACATTGAATTCTAGTGAAGTAACCCTTATGGACCTCACTATCTGCCACATAGAATAATAGTGCAGTAACCCTTATGGACCTCACTATCTGCCACATTGAATTCTAGTGAAGTAACCCTTATGGACCTCACTATCTGCCACATTGAATTCTAGTGAAGTAACCCTTATGGACCTCACTATCTGCCACATTGAATTCTAGTGAAGTAACCCTTATGGACCTCACTATCTGCCACATTGAATTCTAGTGAAGTAACCCTTATGGACCTCACTATCTGGCACATTGAATTCTAGTGTAGTAACCCTTATGGACCTCACTATCTGGCACATTGAATTCTAGTGTAGTAACCCTTATGGACCTCACTATCTGCCACATTGAATTCTAGTGAAGTAACCCTTATGGACCTCACTATCTGCCACATTGAATTCTAGTGTAGTAACCCTTATGGACCTCACTATCTGTCACATTGAATTCTAGTGAAGTAACCCTTATGGACCTCACTATCTGTCACATTGAATTCTAGTGAAGTAACCCTTATGGACCTCACTATCTGCCACATTGAATTCTAGTGAAGTAACCCTTATGGACCTCACTAACCCTTATGGACCCTACTATCTGCCACATTGAATTCTAGTGAAGTAACCCTTATGGACCTCACTAACCCTTATGGACCCTAATATCTGTCACATTGAATTCTAGTGAAGTAACCCTTATGGACCTCACTATCTGGCACATTGAATGCTAGTGAAGTAACCCTTATGGACCTTAGTAACCCTTATGGACCTCACTATCTGCCACATTGAATTCTAGTGAAGTAACCCTTATGGATCTCACTATCTGGCACATTGAATTCTGGTGTAGTAACCCGTATGGACCTCACTATCTGCCACATTGAATTCTGGTGTAGTAACCCTTATGGACTATCTCACATTGAATTCTAGTGTAGTAACCCTTATGGACCTCACTATCTGCCACATTGAATTCTAGTGAAGTAACCCTTATGGACCTCACTATCTGCCACATTGAATTCTAGTGAAGTAACCCTATGGACCTCACTATCTGGCACATTGAATTCTAGTGTAGTAACCCCTATGGACCTCACTATCTGGCACATTGAATTCTGGTGAAGTAACCCTTATGGACCTCACTATCTGTCACATTGAATTCTAGTGAAGTAACCCTTATGGACCTCACTATCTGCCACATTGAATTCTAGTGAAGTAACCCTTATGGACTCCTTCACTCATTCTGTCACCTTCTGTGGTGTAGAGCATGGCGGACGCTCAGGGTAGTGGGTTCGATTCCCGGGACCACCCATACGTGAATGTAACCCATTACTGGACCTCACTATCTGTCAGCTAAATGGCATATATTATTATTATTATTATACCCTTATGGACCTCACTATCTGTCACATTGAATTCTAGTGAAGTAACCCTTATGGACCTCACTATCTGCCACATTGAATTCTAGTGTAGTAACCCTTATGGACCTCACTATCTGCCACATTGAATTCTAGTGTAGTAACCCTTATGGACCTCACTATCTGTCACATTGAATTCTAGTGTAGTAACCCTTATGGACCTCACTATCTGGCACATTGAATTCTAGTGTAGTAACCCTTATGGACCTCACTATCTGTCACATTGAATGGACCTCACTATCTGGCACATTGTAGTGGAGTAACCCTTATGGACCTAACCCTTATGGACCTCACTATCTGGCACATTGAATTCTAGTGAAGTAACCCTTATGGACCTCACTATCTGCCACGTTGAATAGTGCAGTAACCCTTATGGACCTCACTATCTGCCACATTGAATTCTAGTGAAGTAACCCTTATGGACCTCACTATCTGCCACATTGAATTCTAGTGAAGTAACCCTTATGGACCTCACTATCTGGCACATTGAATTCTAGTGAAGTAACCCTTATGGACCTCACTATCTGCCACATTGAATTCTAGTGAAGTAACCCTTATGGACCTCACTATCTGCCACATTGAATTCTAGTGAAGTAACCCTTATGGACCTTACTATCTGGCACATTGAATTCTAGTGTAGTAACCCTTATGGACCTCACTATCTGCCACATTGAATTGTAGTGAAGTAACCCTTATGGACCTCACTATCTGCCACGTTAAATAATAGTGCAGTAACCCTTATGGACCTCACTATCTGCCACATAGAATAATAGTGCAGTAACCCTTATGGACCTCACTATCTGCCACATTGAATTCTAGTGTAGTAACCCTTATGGACCTCACATTGAATTCTAGTGAAGTAACCCTTATGGACTAACCCTTATGGACCTCACTATCTGCCACATTGAATTCTAGTGTAGTAACCCTTATGGACCTCACAATCTGCCACATTGAATTCTAGTGTAGTAACCCTTATGGACCTCCTAAATCTGCCACATTGAATTCTAGTGTAGTAACCCTTATGGACCTCACTATCTGGCACATTGAATTCTAGTGTAGTAACCCTTATGGACCTCACTATCTGGCACATTGAATTCTAGTGTAGTAACCCTTATGGACCTCACACTATCTGGCACATTGAATTCTAGTGAAGTAACCCTTATGGACCTCACTATCTGTCACATTGAATTCTAGTGAAGTAACCCTTATGGACCTCACTATCTGCCACATTGAATTCTAGTGTAGTAACCCTTATGGACCTCACTATCTGTCACATTGAATTCTAGTGTAGTAACCCTTATGGACCTCACTATCTGTCACATTGAATTCTAGTGTAGTAACCCTTATGGACCTCACTATCTGTCACATTGAATTCTAGTGAAGTAACCCTTATGGACCTCACTATCTGCCACATTGAATTCTAGTGGAGTAACCCTTATGGACCTCACTATCCACATTGAATTCTGGTGTAGTAACCCTTATGGACCTCACTATCTGTCACATTGAATTCTAGTGAAGTAACCCTTATGGACCTCACTATCTGTCACATTGAATTCTAGTGTAGTAACCCTTATGGACCTCACTATCTGTCACATTGAATTCTAGTGTAGTAACCCTTATGGACCTCACTATCTGTCACATTGAATTCTAGTGTAGTAACCCTTATGGACCTCACTATCTGGCACATTGAATTCTAGTGTAGTAACCCTTATGGACCTCACTATCTGTCACATTGAATTCTAGTGTAGTAACCCTTATGGACCTCACTATCTGGCACATTGAATTCTAGTGAAGTAACCCTTATGGACCTCACTATCTGTCACATTGAATTCTAGTGAAGTAACCCTTATGGACCTCACTAACCCTTATGGACCTCACTATCTGGCACATTGAATTCTAGTGTAGTAACCCTTATGGACCTCACTATCTGCCACATTGAATTCTAGTGAAGTAACCCTTATGGACCTCACTATCTGGCACATTGAATTCTAGTGAAGTAACCCTTATGGACCTCACTATCTGTCACATTGAATTCTAGTGAAGTAACCCTTATGGACCTCACTATCTGTCACATTGAATTCTAGTGAAGTAACCCTTATGGACCTCACTATCTGTCACATTGAATTCTAGTGAAGTAACCCTTATGGACCTCACTATCTGCCACATTGAATTCTAGTGTAGTAACCCTTATGGACCTCACTATCTCACATTGAATTCTAGTAACCCTTATGTACCTCACTAACCCATTATGACCTCACTATCTGGCACATTGAATTCTAGTGTAGTAACCCTTATGGACCTCACTATCTGTCACATTGAATTCTAGTGTAGTAACCCTTATGGACCTCACTATCTGTCACATTGAATTCTAGTGAAGTAACCCTTATGGACCTCACTATCTGCCACATTGAATTCTAGTGTAGTAACCCTTATGGACCTCACTATCTGGCACATTGAATTCTAGTGTAGTAACCCTTATGGACCTCACTATCTGGCACATTGAATTCTGGTGTAGTAACCCTTATGGACCTCACTATCTGTCACATTGAATTCTAGTGAAGTAACCCTTATGGACCTCACTATCTGCCACATTGAATTCTAGTGAAGTAACCCTTATGGACCTCACTATCTGCCACATTGAATTCTAGTGAAGTAACCCTTATGGACCTCACTAACCCTTATGGACCTCACTATCTGGCACATTGAATTCTAGTGAAGTAACCCTTATGGACCTCACTATCTGCCACATTGAATTCTAGTGCAGTAACCCTTATGGACCTCACTATCTGCCACATTGAATTCTAGTGAAGTAACCCTTATGGACCTCACTATCTGCCACATTGAATTCTAGTGAAGTAACCCTTATGGACCTCACTATCTGGCACATTGAATTCTAGTGAAGTAACCCTTATGGACCTCACTATCTGCCACATTGAATTCTAGTGAAGTAACCCTTATGGACCTCACTATCTGTCACATTGAATTCTAGTGTAGTAACCCTTATGGACCTCACATTGAATTCTAGTGAAGTAACCCTTATGGACCTCACTATCTGCCACATTGAATTCTAGTGAAGTAACCCTTATGGACCTCACTATCTGCCACATTGAATTTTAGTGAAGTAACCCTTATGGACCTCACTATCTGCCACATTGAATTCTAGTGAAGTAACCCTTATGGACCTCACATTGAATTCTAGTGAAGTAACCCTTATGGACCCTACTATCTGCCACATTGAATTCTAGTGAAGTAACCCTTATGGACCTCACTAACCCTTATGGACCCTACTATCTGCCACATTGAATTCTAGTGAAGTAACCCTTATGGACCTCACTAACCCTTATGGACCCTAATATCTGTCACATTGAATTCTAGTGTAGTAACCCTTATGGACCTCACTATCTGTCACATTGAATTCTAGTGAAGTAACCCTTATGGACCTCACTATCTGGCACATTGAATTCTAGTGTAGTAACCCTTATGGACCTCACTATCTGGCACATTGAATTCTAGTGTAGTAACCCTTATGGACCTCACTATCTGGCACATTGAATTCTAGTGTAGTAACCCTTATGGACCTCACTATCTGTCACATTGAATTCTAGTGAAGTAACCCTTATGGACCTCACTATCTGCCACATTGAATTCTAGTGTAGTAACCCTTATGGACCTCACTATCTGTCACATTGAATTCTAGTGTAGTAACCCTTATGGACCTCACTATCTGGCACATTGAATTCTAGTGTAGTAACCCTTATGGACCTCACTATCTGTCACATTGAATTCTAGTGTAGTAACCCTTATGGACCTCACTATCTGTCACATTGAATTCTAGTGTAGTAACCCTTATGGACCTCACTATCTGGCACATTGAATTCTAGTGTAGTAACCCTTATGGACCTCACTATCTGGCACATTGAATTCTAGTGTAGTAACCCTTATGGACCTCACTATCTGGCACATTGAATTCTAGTGTAGTAACCCTTATGGACCTCACTATCTGGCACATTGAATTCTAGTGAAGTAACCCTTATGGACCTCACAATCTGCCACATTGAATTCTAGTGGAGTAGTAACCCTTATGGACCTCACTATCTGTCACATTGAATTCTAGTGTAGTAACCCTTATGGACCTCACTATCTGTCACATTGAATTCTAGTGTAGTAACCCTTATGGACCTCACTATCTGTCACATTGAATTCTAGTGAAGTAACCCTTATGGACCTCACTATCTGTCACATTGAATTCTAGTGTAGTAACCCTTATGGACCTCACTATCTGGCACATTGAATTCTAGTGTAGTAACCCTTATGGACCTCACTATCTGGCACATTGAATTCTAGTGTAGTAACCCTTATGGACCTCACTATCTGGCACATTGAATTCTAGTGCAGTAACCCTTATGGACCTCACTATCTGTCACATTGAATTCTAGTGAAGTAACCCTTATGGACCTCACTATCTGCCACATTGAATTCTAGTGTAGTAACCCTTATGGACCTCACTATCTGTCACATTGAATTCTAGTGTAGTAACCCTTATGGACCTCACTATCTGGCACATTGAATTCTAGTGTAGTAACCCTTATGGACCTCACTATCTGGCACATTGAATTCTAGTGTAGTAACCCTTATGGACCTCACTATCTGTCACATTGAATTCTAGTGTAGTAACCCTTATGGACCTCACTATCTGGCACATTGAATTCTAGTGTAGTAACCCTTATGGACCTCACTATCTGTCACATTGAATTCTAGTGTAGTAACCCTTATGGACCTCACTATCTGTCACATTGAATTCTAGTGAAGTAACCCTTATGGACCTCACTATCTGTCACATTGAATTCTAGTGTAGTAACCCTTATGGACCTCACTATCTGTCACATTGAATTCTAGTGTAGTAACCCTTATGGACCTCACTATCTGTCACATTGAATTCTAGTGTAGTAACCCTTATGGACCTCACTATCTGTCACATTGAATTCTAGTGAAGTAACCCTTATGGACCTCACTATCTGTCACATTGAATTCTAGTGAAGTAACCCTTATGGACCTCACTATCTGTCACATTGAATTCTAGTGTAGTAACCCTTATGGACCTCACATTGAATTCTAGTGAAGTAACCCTTATGGACCTCACTATCTGTCACATTGAATTCTAGTGAAGTAACCCTTATGGACCTCACTATCTGCCACATTGAATTCTAGTGAAGTAACCCTTATGGACCTCACTATCTGGCACATTGAATTCTAGTGTAGTAACCCTTATGGACCTCACTATCTGTCACATTGAATTCTAGTGAAGTAACCCTTATGGACCTCACTATCTGGCACATTGAATTCTAGTGTAGTAACCCTTATGGACCTCACTATCTGGCACATTGAATTCTAGTGTAGTAACCCTTATGGACCTCACTATCTGTCACATTGAATTCTAGTGAAGTAACCCTTATGGACCTCACTATCTGCCACATTGAATTCTAGTGTAGTAACCCTTATGGACCTCACTATCTGTCACATTGAATTCTAGTGAAGTAACCCTTATGGACCTCACTATCTGCCACATTGAATTCTAGTGTAGTAACCCTTATGGACCTCACTATCTGTCACATTGAATTCTAGTGAAGTAACCCTTATGGACCTCACACTGAATTCTAGTGAAGTCGCCCTTATGGACCTCACTATCTGGCACATTGAATTCTAGTGTAGTAACCCTTATGGACCTCACTATCTGCACATTGAATTCTAGTGAAGTAACCCTTATGGACCTCACTATCTGGCACATTGAATTCTAGTGAAGTAACCCTTATGGACCTCATTATCTGGCACATTGAATTCTAGTGTAGTAACCCTTATGGACCTCACTATCTGCCACATTGAATTCTAGTGAAGTAACCCTTATGGACCTCACTATCTGGCACATTGAATTCTGGTGTAGTAACCCTTATGGACCTCACTATCTGGCACATTGAATTCTAGTGAAGTAACCCTTATGGACCTCACTATCTGGCACATTGAATTCTAGTGAAGTAACCCTTATGGACCTCACTATCTGGCACATTGAATTCTAGTGAAGTAACCCTTATGGACCTCACTATCTGGCACATTGAATTCTAGTGAAGTAACCCTTATGGACCTCACTATCTGGCACATTGAATTCTAGTGTAGTAACCCTTATGGACCTCACATTGAATTCTAGTGTAGTAACCCTTATGGACCTCACATTGAATTCTAGTGAAGTAACCCTTATGGACCTCACTATCTGCCACATTGAATTCTAGTGAAGTAACCCTTATGGACCTCACTATCTGTCACATTGAATTCTAGTGTAGTAACCCTTATGGACCTCACTATCTGTCACATTGAATTCTAGTGAAGTAACCCTTATGGACCTCACTAACCCTTATGGACCTCACATTGAATTCTAGTGAAGTAACCCTTATGGACCTCACTAACCCTTATGGACCCTACTATCTGCCACATTGAATTCTAGTGAAGTAACCCTTATGGACCTCACTAACCCTTATGGACCTCACATTGAATTCTAGTGAAGTAACCCTTATGGACCTCACTATCTGCCACATAGAATAATAGTGCAGTAACCCTTATGGACCTCACTATCTGCCACATTGAATTCTAGTGCAGTAACCCTTATGGACCTCACTATCTGCCACATTGAATAATAGTGCAGTAACCCTTATGGACCTCACTATCTGCCACATTGAATTCTAGTGAAGTAACCCTTATGGACCTCACTATCTGTCACATTGAATTCTAGTGAAGTAACCCTTATGGACCTCACTATCTGTCACATTGAATTCTAGTGTAGTAACCCTTATGGACCTCACTATCTGTCACATTGAATTCTAGTGTAGTAACCCTTATGGACCTCACTATCTGGCACATTGAATTCTAGTGTAGTAACCCTTATGGACCTCACTATCTGCCACATTGAATTCTAGTGTAGTAACCCTTATGGACCTCACTATCTGTCACATTGAATTCTAGTGTAGTAACCCTTATGGACCTCACTATCTGGCACATTGAATTCTAGTGTAGTAACCCTTATGGACCTCACTATCTGTCACATTGAATTCTAGTGAAGTAACCCTTATGGACCTCACTATCTGTCACATTGAATTCTAGTGTAGTAACCCTTATGGACCTCACTATCTGTCACATTGAATTCTAGTGTAGTAACCCTTATGGACCTCACTATCTGTCACATTGAATTCTAGTGTAGTAACCCTTATGGACCTCACTATCTGTCACATTGAATTCTAGTGTAGTAACCCTTATGGACCTCACTATCTGTCACATTGAATTCTAGTGTAGTAACCCTTATGGACCTCACTATCTGTCACATTGAATTCTAGTGAAGTAACCCTTATGGACCTCACTATCTGCCACATTGAATTCTAGTGAAGTAACCCTTATGGACCTCACTATCTGGCACATTGAATTCTAGTGTAGTAACCCTTATGGACCTCACTATCTGTCACATTGAATTTTAGTGAAGTAACCCTTATGGACCTCACTATCTGTCACATTGAATTATAGTGCAGTAACCCTTATGGACCTCACTAACCCTTATGGACCTCACTATCTGTCACATTGAATTCTAGTGAAGTAACCCTTATGGACCTCACTATCTGCCACATTGAATTCTAGTGAAGTAACCCTTATGGACCTCACTATCTGTCACATTGAATTCTAGTGAAGTAACCCTTATGGACCTCACTATCTGCCACATTGAATTGTAGTGAAGTAACCCTTATGGACCTCACTATCTGGCACATTGAATTCTAGTGTAACCCTTAGTAACCCTTATGGACCTCACTATCTGGCACATTGAATTCTAGTGTAGTAACCCTTATGGACCTCACTATCTGTCACATTGAATTCTAGTGTAGTAACCCTTATGGACCTCACTATCTGGCACATTGAATTCTAGTGTAGTAACCCTTATGGACCTCACTATCTGTCACATTGAATTCTAGTGTAGTAACCCTTATGGACCTCACTATCTGGCACATTGAATTCTAGTGTAGTAACCCTTATGGACCTCACTATCTGTCACATTGAATTCTAGTGTAGTAACCCTTATGGACCTCACTATCTGTCACATTGAATTCTAGTGTAGTAACCCTTATGGACCTCACTATCTGTCACATTGAATTCTAGTGTAGTAACCCTTATGGACCTCACTATCTGTCACATTGAATTCTAGTGTAGTAACCCTTATGGACCTCACTATCTGTCACATTGAATTCTAGTGTAGTAACCCTTATGGACCTCACTATCTGCCACATTGAATTCTAGTAGTAACCCTTATGGACCTCACTATCTGTCACATTGGATTCTAGTGAAGTAACCCTTATGGACCTCACTATCTGGCACATTGAATTCTAGTGAAGTAACCCTTATGGACCTCACTATCTGCCACATTGAATTCTAGTGAAGTAACCCTTATGGACCTCACTATCTGGCACATTGAATTCTAGTGTAGTAACCCTTATGGACCTCACTATCTGGCACATTGAATTCTAGTGTAGTAACCCTTATGGACCTCACTATCTGCCACATTGAATTCTAGTGAAGTAACCCTTATGGACCTCACTATCTGGCACATTGAATTCTAGTGTAGTAACCCTTATGGACCTCACTATCTGTCACATTGAATTCTAGTGAAGTAACCCTTATGGACCTCACTATCTGCCACATTGAATTCTAGTGAAGTAACCCTTATGGACCTCACTATCTGTCACATTGAATTCTAGTGTAGTAACCCTTATGGACCTCACTAACCCTTATGGACCTCACTATCTGTCACATTGAATTCTAGTGTAGTAACCCTTATGGACCTCACTATCTGCCACATTGAATTCTAGTGAAGTAACCCTTATGGACCCTAAATCTCACATTGAATTCTAGTGAAGTAACCCTTATGGACCTCACTATCTGCCACATTGAATTCTAGTGTAGTAACCCTTATGGACCTCACTATCTGGCACATTGAATTCTAGTGTAGTAACCCTTATGGACCTCACTATCTGGCACATTGAATTCTAGTGTAGTAACCCTTATGGACCTCACTATCTGTCACATTGAATTCTAGTGAAGTAACCCTTATGGACCTCACTATCTGGCACATTGAATTCTAGTGAAGTAACCCTTATGGACCTCACTATCTGCCACATTGAATTCTAGTGAAGTAACCCTTATGGACCTCACTATCTGTCACATTGAATTCTAGTGTAGTAACCCTTATGGACCTCACTATCTGGCACATTGAATTCTAGTGTAGTAACCCTTATGGACCTCACTATCTGGCACATTGAATTCTAGTGTAGTAACCCTTATGGACCTCACTATCTGTCACATTGAATTCTAGTGTAGTAACCCTTATGGACCTCACTATCTGGCACATTGAATTCTAGTGAAGTAACCCTTATGGACCTCACTATCTGCCACATTGAATTCTAGTGGAGTAACCCTTATGGACCTCACTATCTGCCACATTGAATTCTAGTGAAGTAACCCTTATGGACCTCACTATCTGCCACATTGAATTCTAGTGAAGTAACCCTTATGGACCTCACTATCTGCCACATTGAATAGTAGTGTACCTCAGTAACCCTTATGGACCTCACTATCTGTCACATTGAATTCTAGTGTAGTAACCCTTATGGACCTCACAATCTGCCACATTGAATTCTAGTGTAGTAACCCTTATGGACCCTAAATCTGCCAAATTGAATTCTAGTGAAGTAACCCTTATGGACCTCACTAACCCTTATGGACCCTAAATCTGGCACATTGAATTCTAGTGTAGTAACCCTTATGGACCTCACTATCTGGCACATTGAATTCTAGTGTAGTAACCCTTATGGACCTCACTATCTGTCACATTGAATTCTAGTGTAGTAACCCTTATGGACCTCACTATCTGGCACATTGAATTCTAGTGAAGTAACCCTTATGGACCTCACTATCTGTCACATTGAATTCTAGTGAAGTAACCCGTATGGACCTCACTATCTGCCACATTGAATTCTAGTGTAGTAACCCTTACGGACCTCACTATCTGTCACATTGAATTCTAGTGTAGTAACCCTTATGGACCTCACTATCTGGCACATTGAATTCTAGTGTAGTAACCCTTATGGACCTCACTATCTGGCACATTGAATTCTAGTGTAGTAACCCTTATGGACCTCACTATCTGGCACATTGAATTCTAGTGTAGTAACCCTTATGGACCTCACTATCTGGCACATTGAATTCTAGTGTAGTAACCCTTATGGACCTCACTATCTGCCACATTGAATTCTAGTGTAGTAACCCTTATGGACCTCACTATCTGGCACATTGAATTCTAGTGTAGTAACCCTTATGGACCTCACTATCTGTCACATTGAATTCTAGTGTAGTAACCCTTATGGACCTCTAAATCTGGCTCACATTGAATTCTAGTGAAGTAACCCTTATGGACCTCACTATCTGTCACATTGAATTCTAGTGTAGTAACCCTTATGGACCTCACTATCTGGCACATTGAATTCTAGTGAAGTAACCCTTATGGACCTCACTATCTGTCACATTGAATTCTAGTGAAGTAACCCTTATGGACCTCACTATCTGTCACATTGAATTCTAGTGTAGTATGGACACACTGGAATTCTAATTCTGTGTAGTCGCCCTTATGGACCTCACTATCTGTCACATTGAATTCTAGTGTAGTAACCCTTATGGACCTCACTATCTGCCACATTGAATTCTAGTGAAGTAACCCTTATGGACCTCACTATCTGTCACATTGAATTCTAGTGAAGTAACCCTTATGGACCTCACTATCTGGCACATTGAATTCTAGTGAAGTAACCCTTATGGACCTCACTAACCCTTATGGACCTCACTATCTGGCACATTGAATTCTAGTGAAGTAACCCTTATGGACCTCACTATCTGGCACATTGAATTCTAGTGAAGTAACCCTTATGGACCTCACTATCTGTCACATTGAATTCTAGTGAAGTAACCCTTATGGACCTCACTATCTGTCACATTGAATTCTAGTGAAGTAACCCTTATGGACCTCACTATCTGTCACATTGAATTCTAGTGTAGTAACCCTTATGGACCTCACTATCTGTCACATTGAAGTGAAGTCTATGGACCTCACTATCTGGCACATTGAATTCTAGTGAAGTAACCCTTATGGACCTCACTATCTGGCACATTGAATTCTAGTGAAGTAACCCTTATGGACCTCACTATCTGGCACATTGAATTCTAGTGAAGTAACCCTTATGGACCTCATTATCTGGCACATTGAATTCTGGTGTAGTAACCCTTATGGACCTCACTATCTGCCACATTGAATTCTAGTGTAGTAACCCTTATGGACCTCACTATCTGTCACATTGAATTCTAGTGAAGTAACCCTTATGGACCTCACTATCTGTCACATTGAATTCTAGTGAAGTAACCCTTATGGACCTCACTATCTGTCACATTGAATTCTAGTGTAGTAACCCTTATGGACCTCACTATCTGTCACATTGAATTCTAGTGAAGTAACCCTTATGGACC
The DNA here is from genome assembly GCF_023373465.1 of Oncorhynchus keta. Classification (NCBI taxonomy): domain Eukaryota; kingdom Metazoa; phylum Chordata; class Actinopteri; order Salmoniformes; family Salmonidae; genus Oncorhynchus; species Oncorhynchus keta. Next base: position 85,155,902 of record NC_068439.1, on the reverse strand, counting down.
TCACTATCTGCCACATTGAATTCTAGTGAAGTAACCCTTATGGACCTCACTATCTGGCACATTGAATTCTAGTGTAGTAACCCTTATGGACCTCACTATCTGCCACATTGAATTCTAGTGAAGTAACCCTTATGGACCTCACTAACCCTTATGGACCCTAATATCTGTCACATTGAATTCTAGTGAAGTAACCCTTATGGACCTCACTATCTGGCACATTGAATGCTAGTGAAGTAACCCTTATGGACCTTACTAACCCTTATGGACCTCACTATCTGCCACATTGAATTCTAGTGTAGTAACCCTTATGGACCTCACTATCTGCCACATTGAATTCTAGTGAAGTAACCCTTATGGACCTCACTATCTGTCACATTGAATTCTAGTGAAGTAACCCTTATGGACCTCACTATCTGTCACATTGAATTCTAGTGTAGTAACCCTTATGGACCTCACATTGAATTCTAGTGAAGTAACCCTTATGGACCTCACTATCTGTCACATTGAATTCTAGTGAAGTAACCCTTATGGACCTCACTATCTGTCACATTGAATTCTAGTGTAGTAACCCTTATGGACCTCACATTGAATTCTAGTGTAGTAACCCTTATGGACCTCACATTGAATTCTAGTGAAGTAACCCTTATGGACCTCACTATCTGTCACATTGAATTCTAGTGAAGTAACCCTTATGGACCTCACATAGAATTCTAGTGTAGTAACCCTTATGGACCTCACATTGAATTCTAGTGAAGTAACCCTTATGGACCTCACTATCTGTCACATTGAATTCTAGTGTAGTAACCCTTATGGACCTCACTATCTGTCACATTGAATTCTAGTGTAGTAACCCTTATGGACCTCACTATCTGTCACATTGAATTCTAGTGTAGTAACCCTTATGGACCTCACTATCTGTCACATTGAATTCTAGTGTAGTAACCCTTATGGACCTCACTATCTGGCACATTGAATTCTAGTGAAGTAACCCTTATGGACCTCACTATCTGTCACATTGAATTCTAGTGTAGTAACCCTTATGGACCTCACTATCTGTCACATTGAATTCTAGTGTAGTAACCCTTATGGACCTCACTATCTGTCACATTGAATTCTAGTGTAGTAACCCTTATGGACCTCACTATCTGTCACATTGAATTCTAGTGTAGTAACCCTTATGGACCTCACTATCTGGCACATTGAATTCTAGTGTAGTAACCCTTATGGACCTCACTATCTGTCACATTGAATTCTAGTGTAGTAACCCTTATGGACCTCACTATCTGCCACATTGAATTCTAGTGTAGTAACCCTTATGGACCTCACTATCTGTCACATTGAATTCTAGTGTAGTAACCCTTATGGACCTCACTATCTGTCACATTGAATTCTAGTGTAGTAACCCTTATGGACCTCACTATCTGGTACATTGAATTCTAGTGCAGTAACCCTTATGGACCTCACTATCTGTCACATTGAATTCTAGTGTAGTAACCTATCTGTCACATTGAATTCTTATGGACCTCACTATCTGTCACATTGAATTCTAGTGTAGTAACCCTTATGGACCTCACTATCTGGCACATTGAATTCTAGTGAAGTAACCCTTATGGACCTCACTATCTGTCACATTGAATTCTAGTGTAGTAACCCTTATGGACCTCACTATCTGTCACATTGAATTCTAGTGTAGTAACCCTTATGGACCTCACTATCTGGCACATTGAATTCTAGTGTAGTAACCCTTATGGACCTCACTATCTGTCACATTGAATTCTAGTGTAGTAACCCTTATGGACCTCACTATCTGTCACATTGAATTCTAGTGTAGTAACCCTTATGGACCTCACTATCTGTCACATTGAATTCTAGTGTAGTAACCCTTATGGACCTCACATTGAATTCTAGTGTAGTAACCCTTATGGACCTCACTATCTGTCACATTGAATTCTAGTGTAGTAACCCTTATGGACCTCACTATCTGTCACATTGAATTCTAGTGTAGTAACCCTTATGGACCTCACTATCTGTCACATTGAATTCTAGTGTAGTAACCCTTATGGATTCTAGTGTAGTAACCCTTATGGACCTCAC